>NC_054488.1:6423488-6437088 GCF_017639515.1 Carcharodon carcharias | reverse complement strand
CACACTCACACACACACACTCACACACACACTCATACACGCACTCATACACACCCTCACACAAACACACTCTCATACACAAACACTCATTCACACACACACTCATGCACACACACACTCATTCACACACACACACACTCATTCACACACACGCACTCATATACACACACTCATACACACTCATACACACACACACACTCATTCACACACAAACACACACACACTCATATACACACACTCATACAAACACACACTCATACGCACACTCACACACACACACTCACTCACAATCACAAAATCACACACATACACACACTCATACACAGACACGCAAACACACACACTCATACACACACACTCACACCACACTCACACACACACACTCACACACACACATTCATACGCACACACTCACACACTCATACACTCATACACATACACTCACACACTCATACACACACTCATACACTCATACACACACACTCACACAGACGCATACACACACACTCACACACTTACACACACACACTCATACACACACTCATACACACAGACTCAAAACACACAGACTCATAAAACACACTCATACACACACTCATACAAACACAGTGATACTCACACACACAATCACAGTCACACACTCATACACTCACACTCATACACAGACTCCTACACACACACTAATAGACACACACACACACACACTCACTCACACACACACAGACACACACATACACACACACTCACACTCATACACTCAAATTCATACACACACACTCATACACACACTCACACACACACACACACTCACACAAACATTCGCACGCACACACTCACACACACACACACTCGTTCACACGCACATTCATTCAACCATGCACACACACTCATACACACACTCATACACACTCATACACACACACTCATACACACACACTCACTCACACACACTCATACACACACACTCATACACACCCCCACATACACATTCACACACATACTCATATATACACACACACTCATACACACACATTCATACACCCACACTCATACACACACACTCATACACACTCATACACACACACTCACTCACACACACACTCATACACACACACTCATACACACCCTCACACACACATTCACACACATACTCATATACACACACACACTCATACACACACACTCATTCAAACACACACTGATTCACACATACACTCATTCACGCACACACACACTCATTCACACAATCACATTTGTACACAGACACTCATACACACAAACTCATACACACACACTCATACACAAACTCACACACACTCATACACAAACTCACACACACTCATACACACACTCATACAAACACTCATACACACACACACACTCACACACATACTCACACACTCATACACTCATACACACACACTCACACACACACTCTCTCACACACACACGCATACACACACACGCACACACACACACTCTTACACACACTCATACACACAGACTCAAAAACACACAGACTCATACACACACACTCATACACACACTCATATACTCACACTCTTACACACACACTCATACACACACAATCACAAAATCACAAACTCATACACACACACTCATACACTCACACTCATACATACACACTCATATACACACACTCACACCACACTCACACACACACATTCATACACACACACACATACACACACACTCATTCAAACACACACTCATTCAAAGACACACACTTACACTCATACACACACTCATACAAACATACTCACACACACTCACACACACACACACACTCACACACACACTCATACATGCACTCATACACACCCTCACACAAACACACTGTCATACACAAACACTCATTCACACACACACTCATGCACACACACACTCATTCACACACACACACTCATTCACACACACACACTCATATACACACACTCATACACACTCATACACACACACACTCATTCACACACAAACACACACACACTCATACGCACACTCACACTCACACACTCACGCACAATCACAAAATCACACACATACACACACTCATACACAGACACGCAAACACACACACTCATACACACACACTCACACCACACTCACACACACACACTCACACACACATTCATACGCACACACTCATACACACACACACTCATTCAAACACACACAAACACACTCATACATGCACTTATGCACACATACTCACACACACTCATACACACACACACACTCACACACACTCATACAGACACACACACACTCACTCATACACACACACACACACTCACACACACACACACTCACACACATACTCACACACTCATACACTCATACACACACACTCACACACTCATACACACACTCATACACTCATACACACACACTCACACACACTCACACAGACGCATACACACACACTCACACACTTACACACACACTCATACACACACTCATACACACAGACACAAAACACACAGACTCATACAAACACACTCATACACACACTCATACAAACACAGTGATACTCACACTCATACACTCACACTCATACACAGACTCCTACACACACACTAATAGACACACACACACACACACTCACTCACACACTCACAGACACACACATACACACACACTCACACTCATACACTCAAATTCATACACACACACTCATACACACACACTCACACACACACTCACACACACACTCACACTCACACACACACACTCACACAAACATTCGCACGCACACACACACACACATACACTCGTTCACACGCACATTCTTTCAACCACGCACACACTCATACACACACTCATACACACACTCATACACACACACTCATACACACTCATACACACACACACTCATACACACACACTCACTCACACACACTCATACACACACACTCATACACACCCCCACATACACATTCACACACATACTCATATACACACACACACTCATACACACACACACATTCACACACACACTGATTCACACATACTCTCATTCACGCACACACACACTCATACACACAATCACACTCATACACAGACACTCATACACACACACATACACACACACTCATACACACACACTCACACACACTCACACACACAGACGCATACACACACACTCACACACTTACACACACACACTCATACACACACTCATACACACAGACTCAAAACACACAGACTCATACACACACACTCATACACACACTCATACAAACACACTCATACTCACACTCATACACACACACACATACGCACACAATCACACAATCACACACTCATACACGCACTCATACACGCACTTATGCACACATACTCACACACACTCATACACACACACACACACTCACACACACTCATACACACACACACTCACTCATACACACACACACACACACTCACACACATACTCACACACTCATACACTCATACACACACACTCACACACTCATACACACACTCATACACTCATACACACACACTCACACACACACACACAGACGCATACACACACACTCATAAACTCACACACAGACTCACAAACACACTCATACATACACACTCATACACACACACTCATACGCACAACTCTTACACAGACTCATACACACACTCATACACACAAACTCATACACACACTCATACTCACACACTCATACACACACACTCACACACACACACACTCATAGACTCACAGACTCACACACACACTCACGCACACTCACGTACACACACTCATGCACACACACTCATGTACACATAATGATACACACACACGCGCACACATACTCACACACACACTCACACACACTCATACATACACACTCATACACACACACTCATACACACACACTCTTACACAGACTCATGCACACACTCATACACACACACTCATACACACACACTCTTACACACACACTCATACACACACTCACACACGCACACACACTCACAGACTCACAGACTCACACACACACTCACACACTCACGTACACACACTCATGCACACACACTCATGTACACATACTCATACACACACACGCACACACACTCACACATACACTCACAAACTCTCACACTGATACACACACACTCATGCACACACACTCACGCACACACACTCACGCACACACACTTATACACACACACTCATACACATACACTCTTACACAGACTCATACACACACACTCACATACACACACACTCACAGACTCACAGATTCACACACACACACACACTCACGCACACACACTCATGCACACACACTTATACACACACACTCATACACATACACTCTTACACAGACTCATACACACACACTCACATACACACACACTCACAGACTCACAGATTCACACACACACACACACTCACGTACACACACTCATGCACACACACTCATGTACACATACTGATACACACACACGCGCACACACACTCACACACAGACACACACACACACTCATACAGACACACTCATACACACACACTCATACACACACACTCTTACACAGACTCATACACACACTCATACACACACACTCATACACACTCATACACACACACTCATAAACACACTCACACACACACACTCACAGACTCACAGACACACACACACACTCATACAGACACACTCATACACACACACTCATGCACACACTCGCACACACACACCCATGCACACACACTCACACACACACACACATAATATACTTACCAATTCAGTATGTTCTGTGATTATACAAGAGCCAATCGGACAGGCTTTGTTGAGTTTAACAAAGAAAGAGATTAGCTTATTACACTTAAACCAAAATAATAAGAAAACACTCCATCTTTCACATACACTCACACTCACACATACACTCACACTCACACTCATACACACACTCACACACACACTCACACAGACACTCACACACACAGACACACACTCATACGCACACACTCATACACACACACTCATACACACACACACACACACTCACACACTCATACACACACACACACACTCACACACATACTCACACACTCATATACACACACCTAAACACATACACACACTCATACACTCATACACACACACTCACACACACACACACACAGATGCATACACACACACTCACACACTTACACACACACACACTCATACACACATTAATACACACAGACTCAAAACACACACACTCATACACGCACTCACACACACACTCACACAGACACACACACACACAGACACACACTCATACGCACACACTCATACACACACACTCATACACACACACACACACTCACACACACACACTCACACATTCTTACACACACACACACTCACACACACTCATACATACACACACACACTCATACACAGACACACACTCACACACATACTCACACACTCATACACACACACTCACACACATACACACACTCATAAGCTCATACACACATACTCACACACACACACTCACACACAGACGCCTACACACACACTCACACACTTACACACACACACTCATACACACACTCATACACACAGATTCAAAAACACACACACTCATACACACACTCATACAAACACACTCATACTCACACTCATAAACACACACTCATACACACACAATCACACACTCATACACACACTCATACACACACTCCTACACACACACTAATACACACACACACACACACTCACTCACACACTCACAGACACACACATACACACACACTCACACTCATACACTCACATTCATACACATGCTCATACGCACACACTCATACACACACACTCACACCACACACACACTCACACACAAACATTCATACGCACACACTCATACACACAGACACACTCGTTTACACGCACATTCATTCAACCACACACACACTCATACACACACATTCATACACCCACACTCATACACACACACTCATACACACTCACACACACACTCACTCACACACACACTCATACACACACACTCATACACACCCTCACACACACATTCACACACATACTCATATACACACACACACTCATACACACACACTCATTCAAACACACACTGATTCACACATACACTCATTCACACACACACACACTCATTCACACAATCACATTTGTACACAGACACTCATACACACACATACACACAAACTCATACACACACACTCATACACAAACTCACACACACTCATAAACAAACTCACACACACTCATACACACACTCATACAAACACTCATACACACACACACACTCACACACATACTCACACTCATACACTCATACACACACACTCATACACACACACTCACACACACACTCTCTCACACACACACGCATACACACACACGCACACACACACTCTTACACACACTCATACACACAGACTCAAAAACACACACACTCATACACACACACTCATACACACACTCATATACTCACACTCATACACACACACTCATACACACACACTCATACTCACACACTCATATACACACACTCACACCACACTCACACACACACACATTCATACACACACACACATACACACACACTCATTCAAACACACACTCATTCAAAGACACACACTTACACTCATACACACACTCATACAAACATACTCACACACACTCACACACACACACTCACACACACACTCATACACGCACTCATACACACCCTCACACAAACACACTCTCATACACAAACACTCATTCACACACACACTCATGCACACACACACTCATTCACACACACACACACTCATTCACACACACGCACTCATATACACACACTCATACACACTCATACACACACACACACTCATTCACACACAAACACACACACACTCATATACACACACTCATACACACACACACTCATACGCACACTCACACACACACACTCACTCACAATCACAAAATCACACACATACACACACTCATACACAGACACGCAAACACACACACTCATACACACACACTCACACCACACTCACACACACACACTCACACACACACATTCATACGCACACACTCACACACTCATACACTCATACACATACACTCACACACTCATACACACACTCATACAGTCATACACACACACTCACACACACACTCACACAGACGCATACACACACACTCACACACTTACACACACACACTCATACACACACTCATACACACAGACTCAAAACACACAGACTCATAAAACACACTCATACACACACTCATACAAACACAGTGATACTCACACTCATACACACACACTCATACACACACAATCACAGTCACACACTCATACACTCACACTCATACACAGACTCCTACACACACACTAATAGACACACACACACACACACACTCACTCACACACACACAGACACACACATACACACACACTCACACTCATACACTCAAATTCATACACACACACTCATACTCACACTCACACACACATTCGCACGCACACACTCACACACACACACACTCGTTCACACGCACATTCATTCAACCATGCACACACACTCATACACACACTCATACACACTCATACACACACACTCATACACACACACTCACTCACACACACTCATACACACACACTCATACACACCCCCACATACACATTCACACACATACTCATATATACACACACACTCATACACACACACATTCACACACACACTGATTCACACATACTCTCATTCACGCACACACATACTCATACACACAATCACACTCATACACAGACACTCATACACACACACATACACACACACTCATACACACACACTCACACACACTCACACACACAGACCCATACACACACACTCACACACTTACACACACACACTCATACACACACTCATACACACAGACACAAAACACACAGACTCATACACACACACTCATACAAACACACTCATACTCACACTCATACACACACACACATACGCACACAATCACACAATCACACAATCACACACTCATACACACACTCATACATGCACTTATGCACACATACTCACACACACTCATACACACACACACACTCACACACACTCATACACACACACACACTCACTCATACACACACACACACACACTCATACGCACACACACTCACACACATACTCACACACTCATACACTCATACACACACACTCACACACTCATACACACACTCATACACTCATACACACACACTCACACACACACACAGACGCATACACACACACTCACACACTTACACACACACACTCATACACACACTCATACACACAGACTCAAAACACACAGACTCATACAAACACACTCATACACACACTCATACAAACACACTGATACTCACACTCATACACACACAATCACAGTCACACACTCATACACTCACACTCATACACAGACTCCTACACACACACACACACACACTCACTCACACACTCACAGACACACACATACACACACACTCACACTCATACACTCACATTCATACACACACACTCATACACACACACTCATACACACACACTCACACCACACTCAAACACACACACACTCACACACACACACATTCATACGCACACACTCATACACACACACACACTCGTTCACATGCACATTCATTCAAACACACACACACTCATATACATACTCATACACACATACTCACACAAACACACACACACACTCATACGCACACACTCACTCACACACACACTCATACACACACACTCATACACACACACTAATACTCACACTCATACACACACACTCATACACACACTCATACACACACACTCATACACACACACATATACACACACTAATACACACAATCACACACTCATACACACACACTAATATACTCACACCCATACACACACTCATACACACACAATCATACACACACACTCATACACACACACACTCATACACATACACACACACTCATACACACACACTCATACACACACACTCACACCACACTCACACAAACACGCACTCACACACACACACATTCATACGCACACACTCATACACACACACACTCATTCACACACACACTCATTCATACACACACACACGCATCATACAGACACTTATACACACATACTCACACACACTCATACACACAAAAACACACACACACACTCACACAGACACTCATACACACACATTCATACACCTCCTCACACATGCACTCACACACACTCAGTCATACACACACACTCATTCACACACACACACTCATTCACACACACACACTCATATACACACATTCACATACTCATACACACACACACATACTCATACACAAACACTCACACACTCACACAGACACTCATACACACACATTCATACACCCCCTCACACATGCACTCACACACACTCAGTCATACACACACACTCATTCACACACACACACTCATTCACACACACACACTCATTCACACACATACACACACACACTCATATACACACATTCACACACTCAAACACACACACTCATACACACACGCGCACACACACTCACAGAAACACACTCACACACTCATACACACACACACTCACACACACTCATACACACACACACACTCATACACACACACACTCACACACATACTCACACACTCATACACTCATACACACACACACACACTCATACACGCACGCATACACTCATACACACACATAGACACACACACTCACACACACAGAAGCATACACACACACTCACACACTTACATACACACACTCATACACACACTCATACACACAGACTCAAAAACACACAAACCCATACACACACACTCATACACACACTCATACAAACACACTCATGCTCAAACTCATACACGCACACTCATACACACACAATCTCACACTCATACACTCACACTCATACCCACACTCCGATACACACTCTAATACACACACACTCACACACACACACTCACTCACACACTCACAGACACACACATACACACACACTCACACTCATACACTCACATTCATACACACACAGTCATACACACACACTCATACACACACACTCACACCACACTCACCCATACACTCACACTCATACACACACACTCATACACACACACACTCACACACACACTCACAGACACACACACACTCACACTCATACACACACACTCATACACACACACTCATACACACACACACATACTCATACACACACTCATACACATACTCATTCAAACATACTCAAACACACACACTCACACACACTCATACACACACTCATACACATACACTCCCTCACACACACACTCATACACACATGCACTCACACACACACTCATACACACACACACTCATACACACACACTCACACTACACTCACACACTCACACACACACACATTCATACGCACACATTCATACACACACACACTCATTCACACGCAGACACATTCAAACACACACACACTCATACGCACACTCATACACACACTCATACACACATACTCACACACTCACACGCACTCATACACACATACTCATACACACCCTCACACACACACACACTCACACAAATACTCATATACACGCACACACACTCATACACACACACTCATTCACACGCACACTCTTTCACACACACACACTCATTCACACACACAAACTCATATACACACACTCACACACTCATACACACACACACACAGATACACAAACTCACACACACGCTCACACACACACACATACACACACACTCATACACACACTCACTCTCATACACAGACACTCATACACACACACTCACACACACACACACACTCACACACACACATACACACAAACTCATACACACACACTCATAAACGCTCACACACACACACACACTCACTCATACACACATTCACACACTCATACACTCATACACACACACACACACTCACACACACACTCATACACACACTCATACACACACACACTCATTCAAACACACACACACACACTCATACACACACTCATACACACATACTCATACACACTCACTCACACACACTCATACACACACACTCATACACACCCCCACATACACATTCACACACATACTCATATATACACACACACTCATACACACATACACATTCACACACACACTGATTCACACATACTCTCATTCACGCACACACATACTCATACACACAATCACACTCATACACAGACACTCATACACACACACATACACACACACTCATACACACACACTCACACACACTCACACACACAGACCCATACACACACACTCACACACTTACACACACACACTCATACACACACTCATACACACAGACACAAAACACACAGACTCATACACACACACTCATACACACACTCATACAAACACACTCATACTCACACTCATACACACACACACATACGCACACAATCACACAATCACACAATCACACACTCATACACACACTCATACACGCACTTATGCACACATACTCACACACACTCATACACACACACACACACTCACACACACTCATACACACACACACTCACTCATACACACACACACACACTCATACACACACACACTCACACACATACTCACACACTCATACACTCATACACACACACTCACACACTCATACACACACTCATACACTCATACACACACACTCACACACACACACAGATGCATACACACACACTCACACACTTACACACACACACTCATACACACACTCATACACACAGACTCAAAACACACAGACTCATACAAACACACTCATACACACACTCATACAAACACACTGATACTCACACTCATACACACACAATCACAGTCACACACTCATACACTCACACTCATACACAGACTCCTACACACACACACACACTCACTCACACACTCACAGACACACACATACACACACTCACACTCATACACTCACATTCATACACACACACTCATACACACACACTCATACACACACACTCACACCACACTCAAACACACACACACTCACACACACACACATTCATACGCACACACTCATACACACACACACACTCGTTCACATGCACATTCATTCAAACACACACACACACTCATATACACACTCTTACACACATACTCACACAAACACACACACACACTCATACGCACACACTCACTCACACACACACTCATACACACACACTCATACACACACACTCATACACACACACACATATACACACACTAATACACACACAATCACACACTCATACACATACACTAATATACTCACGCCCATACACACACTCATACACACACACTCATACACACACACTCATACACACACACTCATACACATACACACACACTCACACATACACACACACTCATACACACACACTCATACACACACACTCACACCACACTCACACACACATGCACTCACACACACACACGTTCATACACACACTCTCATACACACACACACTCATTCACACACACAATCATTCATACACACACACACACGCATCATACAGACACTTATACACACATGCTCACACACACTCATACACACAAAAACACACACACACTCACACAGACACTCATACACACACATTCATACACCCCCTCACACATGCACTCACACACACTCAGTCATACACACACACTCATTCACACACACACACTCATTCACACACACACACTCATATACACACATTCACACACTCATACACACACACACATACTCATACACAAACACACACACACTCACACAGACACTCATACACACACATTCATACACCCCCTCACACATGCACTCACACACACTCAGTCATACACACACACTCATTCACACACACACACTCATTCACACACACACACTCATTCACACACATACACACACACACTCATATACACACATTCACACACTCAAACACACACACTCATACACACACTCATACACACACGCGCACACACACTCACAGAAACACACTCACACACTCATACACACACACTCACTCACACACACTCATACACACACACTCATACACACCCCCACATACACATTCACACACATACTCATATATACACACACACTCATACACACACACATTCACACACACACTGATTCACACATACTCTCATTCACGCACACACATACTCATACACACAATCACACTCATACACAGACACTCATACACACACACATACACACACACTCATACACACACACTCACACACACTCACACACACAGACCCATACACACACACTCACACACTTACACACACACACTCATACACACACTCATACACACAGACACAAAACACACAGACTCATACACACACACTCATACACACACTCATACAAACACACTCATACTCACACTCATACACACACACACATACGCACACAATCACACAATCACACAATCACACACTCATACACACACTCATACACGCACTTATGCACACATACTCACACACACTCATACACACACATACACACTCACACACACTCATACACACACACACTCACTCATACACACACACACA
>NC_054488.1:6408488-6420988 GCF_017639515.1 Carcharodon carcharias | reverse complement strand
CACACTCATATACACACACTCACACACTCATACACACACACACCCAGATACACAAACTCACACACACGCTCACACACACACACATACACACACACTCATACACACACTCACTCTCATACACAGACACTCATACACACACACTCACACACACTCACACACACACATACACACAAACCCATACACACACACTCATAAACGCTCACACACACACACACTCACTCATACACACATTCGCACACTCATACACTCATACACACACACACACTCACACACACACTCATACACACACTCATACACACACACACTCATTCAAACACACACACACACTCATACACACACTCATACACACATACTCATACACACTCACTCACACACACTCATACACACACACTCATACACACCCCCACATACACATTCACACACATACTCATATATACACACACACTCATACACACACACACATTCACACACACACTGATTCACACATACTCTCATTCACGCACACACATACTCATACACACAATCACACTCATACACAGACACTCATACACACACACATACACACACACTCATACACACACACTCACACACACTCACACACACAGACCCATACACACACACTCACACACTTACACACACACACTCATACACACACTCATACACACAGACACAAAACACACAGACTCATACACACACACTCATACACACACTCATACAAACACACTCATACTCACACTCATACACACACACACATACGCACACAATCACACAATCACACAATCACACACTCATACACACACACACACTCACTCATACACACACACACACACTCATACACACACACACTCACACACATACTCACACACTCATACACTCATACACACACACTCACACACTCATACACACACTCATACACTCATACACACACACTCACACACACACACAGACGCATACACACACACTCACACACTTACACACACACACTCATACACACACTCATACACACAGACTCAAAACACACAGACTCATACAAACACACTCATACACACACTCATACAAACACACTGATACTCACACTCATACACACACAATCACAGTCACACACTCATACACTCACACTCATACACAGACTCCTACACACACACACACACACTCACTCACACACTCACAGACACACACATACACACACACTCACACTCATACACTCACATTCATACACACACACTCATACACACACACTCATACACACACACTCACACCACACTCAAACACACACACACACATTCATACGCACACACTCATACACAAACACACACTCGTTCACATGCACATTCATTCAAACACACACACACACTCATATACACACTCATACACACATACTCACACAAACACACACACACACTCATACGCACACACTCACTCACACACACACACTCATACACACACACTCATACACACACACTAATACTCACACTCATACACACACACTCATACACACACACATACACACACACTAATACACACACAATCACACACTCATACACACACACTAATATACTCACACCCATACACACATTCATACACACACACTCATACACACACACTCATACACACACACTCATACACACACACTCATACACACACACTCATACACACACACTCACACCACACTCACACACACACGCACTCACACACACACACATTCATACGCACACACTCATACACACACACACTCATTCACACACACACTCATTCATACACACACACACGCGCATCATACAGACACTTATACACACATACTCACACACACTCATACACACAAAAACACACACACACTCACACAGACACTCATACACACACATTCATACACCCCCTCACACATGCACTCACACACACTCAGTCATACACACACACTCATTCACACACACACACTCATTCACACACACACACTCATATACACACATTCACACACTCATATACACACACACATACTCATACACAAACACACACACACTCACACAGACACTCATACACACACATTCATACAGCCCCTCACACATGCACTCACACACCCTCAGTCATACACACACACTCATTCACACACACACACTCATTCACACACACACACTCATTCACACACATACACACACACACTCATATACACACATTCACACACTCAAACACACACACTCATACACACACTCATACACACACGCGCACACACACTCACAGAAACACACTCACACACTCATACACACACACACACTCACACAGACTCATACACACACACACACTCATACACACACACACTCACACACATACTCACACACTCATACACTCATACACACACACACACACACTCATACACACACTCATACACTCATACACACACATAGACACACACACTCACACACACAGAAGCATACACACACACTCACACACTTACATACACACACTCATACACACACTCATACACACAGACTCAAAAACACACAAACCCATACACACACACTCATACACACACAATCTCACACTCATACACTCACACTCATACCCACACTCCGATACACACTCTAATACACACACACTCACACACACACACTCACTCACACACTCACAGACACACACATACACACACACTCACACTCATACACTCACATTCATACACACACACTCATACACACACACTCATACACACACACTCACACCACACTCACCCATACACTCACACTCATACACACACACTCATACACACACACACTCACACACACACTCACAGACACACACACTCACACTCATACACACACACTCATACACACACACTCACACACACACACACATACTCATACACACACTCATACACACACTCATTCAAACATACTCAAACACACACACTCACACACACTCATACACACACACTCATACACATACACTCCCTCACAACACACTCATACACACATGCACTCACACACACACTCATAGACACACACTCATACACACACACTCACACTACACTCACACACTCACACACTCACACACACACACATTCATACGCACACATTCATACACACACACACTCATTCACACGCAGACACATTCAAACACCTACACTCATACGCACACTCATACACACACTCATACACACATACTCACACACTCACACACACTCATACACACACACTCACACTACACTCACACACTCACACACTCACACACACACACATTCATACGCACACATTCATACACACACACACTCATTCACACGCAGACACATTCAAACACACACACTCATACGCACACTCATACACACACTCATACACACATACTCACACACTCACACACACTCATACACACATACTCATACACACCCTCACACACACACACACTCACACAAATACTCATATACACGCACACACACTCATACACACACACTCATTCACACGCACACTCTTTCACACACACACACTCATTCACACACACACACTCATATACACACACTCACACACTCATACACACACACACACAGATACACAAACTCACACACACGCTCACACACACACACATACACACACACTCATACACACACTCACTCTCATACACAGACACTCATACACACACACACTCACACACACACACACACTCACACTCATACACACACTCATACACACATACTCATACACACTCACTCACACACACTCATACACACACACTCATACACACCCCCACATACACATTCACACACATACTCATATATACACACACACTCATACACACATACACATTCACACACACACTGATTCACACATACTCTCATTCACGCACACACATACTCATACACACAATCACACTCATACACAGACACTCATACACACACACATACACACACACTCATACACACACACTCACACACACTCACACACACAGACCCATACACACACACTCACACACTTACACACACACACTCATACACACACTCATACACACAGACACAAAACACACAGACTCATACACACACACTCATACACACACTCATACAAACACACTCATACTCACACTCATACACACACACACATACGCACACAATCACACAATCACACAATCACACACTCATACACACACTCATACACGCACTTATGCACACATACTCACACACACTCATACACACACACACACTCACACACACTCATACACACACACACTCACTCATACACACACACACACACTCATACACACACACACTCACACACATACTCACACACTCATACACTCATACACACACACTCACACACTCATACACACACTCATACACTCATACACACACACTCACACACACACACAGATGCATACACACACACTCACACACTTACTCACACACACTCATACACACACTCATACACACAGACTCAAAACACACAGACTCATACAAACACACTCATACACACACTCATACAAACACACTGATACTCACACTCATACACACACAATCACAGTCACACACTCATACACTCACACTCATACACAGACTCCTACACACACACACACACTCACTCACACACTCACAGACACACACATACACACACTCACACTCATACACTCACATTCATACACACACACTCATACACACACACTCATACACACACACTCACACCACACTCAAACACACACACACTCACACACACACACATTCATACGCACACACTCATACACACACACACACTCGTTCACATGCACATTCATTCAAACACACACACACACTCATATACACACTCTTACACACATACTCACACAAACACACACACACACTCATACGCACACACTCACTCACACACACACTCATACACACACACTCATACACACACACTCATACACACACACACATATACACACACTAATACACACACAATCACACACTCATACACATACACTAATATACTCACACCCATACACACACTCATACACACACACTCATACACACACACTCATACACATACACACACACTCACACATACACACACACTCATACACACACACTCATACACACACACTCACACCACACTCACACACACATGCACTCACACACACACACGTTCATACGCACACTCTCATACACACACACACTCATTCACACACACACTCATTCATACACACACACACGCATCATACAGACACTTATACACACATGCTCACACACACTCATACACACAAAAACACACACACACTCACACAGACACTCATACACACACATTCATACACCCCCTCACACATGCACTCACACACACTCAGTCATACACACACACTCATTCACACACACACACTCATTCACACACACACACTCATATACACACATTCACACACTCATACACACACACACATACTCATACACAAACACACACACACTCACACAGACACTCATACACACACATTCATACACCCCCTCACACATGCACTCACACACACTCAGTCATACACACACACTCATTCACACACACACACTCATTCACACACACACACTCATTCACACACATACACACACACACTCATATACACACATTCACACACTCAAACACACACACTCATACACACACTCAAACACACACGCGCACACACACTCACAGAAACACACTCACACACTCATACACACACACACACTCACACACACTCATACACACACACACACTCATACACACACACACTCACACACATACTCACACACTCATACACTCATACACACACACACACTCATACACACACTCACACACTCACACACACAGAAGCATACACACACACTCACACACTTACATACACACACTCATACACACACTCATACACACAGACTCAAAAACACACAAACCCATACACACACACTCATACACACACTCATACAAACACACTCATGCTCAAACTCATACACGCACACTCATACACACACAATCTCACACTCATACACTCACACTCATACCCACACTCCGATACACACTCTAATACACACACACTCACACACACACACTCACTCACACACTCACAGACACACACATACACACACACTCACACTCATACACTCACATTCATACACACACACTCATACACACACACTCACACCACACTCACCCATACACTCACACTCATACACACACACTCATACACACACACACTCACACACACACTCACAGACACACACACACTCACACTCATACACACACACTCATACACACACACTCATACACACACACACACATACTCATACACACACTCATACACACACTCATTCAAACATACTCAAACACACACACTCACACACACTCACACACACACACTCATACACATACACTCCCTCATACACACACTCATACACACATGCACTCACACACACACTCATACACACACACTCATACACACACACTCACACTACACTCACACACTCACACACTCACACACACACATTCATACGCACACATTCATACACACACACTCATTCATACGCAGACACATTCAAACACACACACACTCATACGCACACTCATACACACACTCATACACACATACTCACACACTCACACACACTCATACACACATACTCATACACACCCTCACACACACACACACTCACACAAATACTCATATACACGCACACACACTCATACACACACACTCATTCACACGCACACTCTTTCACACACACACTCATTCACACACACACACTCATATACACACACTCACACACTCATACACACACACACACAGATACACAAACTCACACACACGCTCACACACACACACATACACACACACTCATACACACACTCACTCTCATACACAGACACTCATACACACACACTCACACACACTCACACACACACATACACACAAACCCATACACACACACTCATAAACGCTCACACACACACACACTCACTCATACACACATTCGCACACTCATACACTCATACACACACACACACTCACACACACACTCATACACACACTCATACACACACACACTCATTCAAACACACACACACACTCATACACACACTCATACACACATACTCACACACACTCACTCACACACACTCATACACACACACTCATACACACCCCCACATACACATTCACACACATACTCATATATACACACACACTCATACACACACACACATTCACACACACACTGATTCACACATACTCTCATTCACGCACACACATACTCATACACACAATCACACTCATACACAGACACTCATACACACACACATACACACACACTCATACACACACACTCACACACACTCACACACACAGACCCATACACACACACTCACACACTTACACACACACACTCATACACACACTCATACACACAGACACAAAACACACAGACTCATACACACACACTCATACACACACTCATACAAACACACTCATACTCACACTCATACACACACACACATACGCACACAATCACACAATCACACAATCACACACTCATACACACACTCATACACACACACACACTCACTCATACACACACACACACACTCATACACACACACACTCACACACATACTCACACACTCATACACTCATACACACACACTCACACACTCATACACACACTCATACACTCATACACACACACTCACACACACACACAGACGCATACACACACACTCACACACTTACACACACACACTCATACACACACTCATACACACAGACTCAAAACACACAGACTCATACAAACACACTCATACACACACTCATACAAACACACTGATACTCACACTCATACACACACAATCACAGTCACACACTCATACACTCACACTCATACACAGACTCCTACACACACACACACACACTCACTCACACACTCACAGACACACACATACACACACACTCACACTCATACACTCACATTCATACACACACACTCATACACACACACTCATACACACACACTCACACCACACTCAAACACACACACACTCACACACACACACATTCATACGCACACACTCATACACAAACACACACTCGTTCACATGCACATTCATTCAAACACACACACACACTCATATACACACTCATACACACATACTCACACAAACACACACACACACTCATACGCACACACTCACTCACACACACACTCATACACACACACTCATACACACACACTAATACTCACACTCATACACACACACTCATACACACACACATACACACACACTAATACACACACAATCACACACTCATACACACACACTAATATACTCACACCCATACACACACTCATACACACACACTCATACACACACACTCATACACACACACTCATACACATACACACACACTCATACACACACACTCATACACACACACTCACACCACACTCACACACACACGCACTCACACACACACACATTCATACGCACACACTCATACACACACACACTCATTCACACACACACTCATTCATACACACACACACGCGCATCATACAGACACTTATACACACATACTCACACACACTCATACACACAAAAACACACACACACTCACACAGACACTCATACACACACATTCATACACCCCCTCACACATGCACTCACACACACTCAGTCATACACACACACTCATTCACACACACACACTCATTCACACACACACACTCATATACACACATTCACACACTCATATACACACACATACTCATACACAAACACACACACACTCACACAGACACTCATACACACACATTCATACAGCCCCTCACACATGCACTCACACACCCTCAGTCATACACACACACTCATTCACACACACACACTCATTCACACACACACACTCATTCACACACATACACACACACACTCATATACACACATTCACACACTCAAACACACACACTCATACACACACTCATACACACACGCGCACACACACTCACAGAAACACACTCACACACTCATACACACACACACACTCACACAGACTCATACACACACACACACTCATACACACACACACTCACACACATACTCACACACTCATACACTCATACACACACACACACACACTCATACACACACTCATACACTCATACACACACATAGACACACACACTCACACACACAGAAGCATACACACACACTCACACACTTACATACACACACTCATACACACACTCATACACACAGACTCAAAAACACACAAACCCATACACACACACTCATACACACACTCATACAAACACACTCATGCTCAAACTCATACACACACACTCATACACACACAATCTCACACTCATACACTCACACTCATACCCACACTCCGATACACACTCTAATACACACACACTCACACACACACACTCACTCACACACTCACAGACACACACATACACACACACTCACACTCATACACTCACATTCATACACACACACTCATACACACACACTCATACACACACACTCACACCACACTCACCCATACACTCACACTCATACACACACACTCATACACACACACACTCACACACACACTCACAGACACACACACTCACACTCATACACACACACTCATACACACACACTCACACACACACACACATACTCATACACACACTCATATACACACTCATTCAAACATACTCAAACACACACACTCACACACACTCATACACACACACTCATACACATACACTCCCTCACAACACACTCATACACACATGCACTCACACACACACTCATACACACACACTCATACACACACACTCACACTACACTCACACACTCACACACTCACACACACACACATTCATACGCACACATTCATACACACACACACTCATTCACACGCAGACACATTCAAACACATACACTCATACGCACACTCATACACACACTCATACACACATACTCACACACTCACACACACTCATACACACACACTCACACTACACTCACACACTCACACACTCACACACACACACATTCATACGCACACATTCATACACACACACACTCATTCACACGCAGACACATTCAAACACACACACTCATACGCACACTCATACACACACTCATACACACATACTCACACACTCACACACACTCATACACACATACTCATACACACCCTCACACACACACACACTCACACAAATACTCATATACACGCACACACACTCATACACACACACTCATTCACACGCACACTCTTTCACACACACACACTCATTCACACACACACACTCATATACACACACTCACACACTCATACACACACACACACAGATACACAAACTCACACACACGCTCACACACACACACATACACACACACTCATACACACACTCACTCTCATACACAGACACTCATACACACACACTCACACACACACACACACTCACACACACACATACACACAAACTCATACACACACACTCATAAACGCTCACACACACACACACTCACTCATACACACACACACACACTCACACTCACACACACACTCATACACACACTCATACACACACACACTCATTCAAACACACACACACACTCATACACACACTCATACACACATACTCATACACACACACTCACACACACTCATACACTCACACACACAGACTCACACACACGCTCATACAAACACACTCATACACACCCTCACACACACACTCACGCACACGCTCATATACACACACACACTCATTCACACACACCCCCATTCACACACACACACACTCATTCACACACAGATACACACACTCATATACACACACCCACACACTCATACACACACACACACGCACACACTGATAAACACACACTCACACACTCATACACACACACACTCACACACACACACTCACACACACACATACACACAAACCCATACACACACACTCATACACACACTCCCACTCATACACACACACTCATACACACACATACACACACACACTCATACACACACTCACACACACACTCATACACTCATACACACACACACTCACACTCACACACACTCATACACACACTCACACACACATTCACACACACACACACACTGACACACATACTCATGCACTCATACACTCATACAAATTCACTCATACACACATTCATACACTCATACACACACACTCACACACACACATTCACACATACACGCATACACACACACTCACACACTTACACACACACACACTCATACACACAGACTCAAAAACACACAGACTCATACACACACACTCATACACACACACTCATACACACACACTCATACACACACTCATATACACACACTCATACACACACAATCACACAATCACACGCTCATACACACACACTCATACACTCACACTCACACTACACTCACACACACACACACACTCACACACTCACACATTCATACGCACACACTCATACACACACACACACTCATTCACACTCACACTCATTCAAACACACGCACACACACTCATAAAAACTCTTATACACGCATACTCACACACACTCATGCACACACAAACACACATAAACTCACACAGACACTCATACACACACACTCATACACCCCCTCACACACGCACTCACACACACACACAGTCACACACACACACTCATTCACACACACACACACTCATATACACACACTCATACACACACACTCACACTGATACACACACACTCATACACACACTCATACACACACTCACTCACACACTCACACACACAATCATACACACACACTCATACACACACTCATACATACACACTCAAACACACACTCATACACTCACACTCATATACACACGCTCACACACACACACACATTCATATGCACACACTCATACACACACACTCATACAGACACACAATCACGTACACACACTCACATACACACTCACGCATACACACACACACACTCACACTCATGCACACGCACTCATGCACACACACTCATGCAGACACATTCATACACACACACATACGCACACACACTCATGCTCACACACTCAGGTGCACACACTCATACACACACACTCACACACACACACTTATACACACACACTCACACACACACACTCATACACACAATCATACACACACTCATACGCACACATACACACACAGTCACACACACATACTCACACACACAATCATACACACACACTCATACACACACTCATACACACACACTCATACACACACACTCATACACACACACTCACACCACACACACACACACATTCATACGCACACACTCATATACACACACACTCATTCACACACACACTCATTCAAAACACACACACTCATACACACACATTCATACACATACTCATACACACACACTCATACACGCACACTCATACACACACACTCATACACATACACTCATACACGCACACCCATACACACACACCCGTACACACACACTCATTCACACAGACTCATACACACACACTCATATACACACACTCA
>NC_054488.1:6373488-6403488 GCF_017639515.1 Carcharodon carcharias | reverse complement strand
TTCATACGCACACACTCATACACACACACACTCATTCACACTCACACTCATTCAAACACACGCACACACACTCATAAAAACTCTTATACACGCATACTCACACACACTCATGCACACACAAACACACATAAACTCACACAGACACTCATACACACACACTCATACACCCCCTCACACACGCACTCACACACACACAGTCACACACACACACTCATTCACACACACACACACTCATATACACACACTCATACACACACACTCACACTGATACACACACACTCATACACACACTCACCACACACTCACACACACAATCATACACACACACTCATACACACACTCATAAACACACACAAAAAACACACACTCATACACTCACACTCATATACACACGCTCACACACACACACACATTCATATGCACGCACTCATATGCACACACTCATACAGACACACAATCACGTACACACACTCACATACACACTCACGCATACACACACACACACACTCACACTCATGCACACGCACTCATGCACACGCACTCATGCACACGCACTCACGCACACACACTCATGCACACACATTCATACACACACACATACGCACACACACTCACGCTCACACACTCAGGTGCACACACTCATGCACACACACTCACAAACTCACACACACACTCATACACACACACTCACACACACACACTTATACACACACACTCACACACACACATACTCACACACACAATCATACACACACACTCATACACACACTCATACACACACACATACACACACACTCATACACACACACTCACACCACACACACACACATTCATACGCACACACTCATATACACACACACTCATTCACACACACACTCATTCAAACACACACACACTCATACACACAAATTCATACACACACACTCATACACACACACTCATACACGCACACTCACACACGCTCACACAAACACACTCAGACACACACACTCACAGACTCACACACACACTCATACACACACACTCATACATACACACTCATACACACACACTCATACACACACACTCATACACACACTCATACATGCACACCCATACACACACACCCGTACACACACACTCATTCACACAGACTCATACACACACACTCATATACACACACTCATACACACACAGTCATACACACACACACTCACACACGCACTCATACACACACCCATACATACACACTCACAGACGCACTCATACACACACCCACTCATACACACACACACACTCATACATACACACACACACACTCACACACAGACTCACACACACACTCATACATACACACTCATACACACACTCATATACACACACTGATACACACACAACCATACACACACTCTTACACACACTCATAAACAGACACACTCATACTCACACACTCACACACACACACACAAACACACTCATACTCATGCACACACACATTCACGTACACACACTCACGTACACACACTCATGTACACACACTCATGTACACACACTCGTAAACACACACTCATACACACACTCATACACACACTCACACACACACTCACACACACACACACTCATACACACACCCACGCACACAGACTCACACACACACTCACGCACACAGACACACACACACTCTCACACACACACTCATACACACACATACACACACACTCATACAAACACACTCATACACACACACTCATACACACGCACTCATACACACACACTCACAACCCACTCACACACACACATTCATAAGCACACACTCATACACACACACTCACACACACACACTCACACAAATACTCATGCACACACACTCATGCACACACACTCATGCACACACACTCATACACACACACTCATGCACACACACTCATCCACACACACTGATACACACACTCATGCACAAAAACACACACACTCACACACACAGTCGTACACACACACACTCATACACACTCACACACACACACTCATACACACTCAAACACACACTCACACACACACACACTCATACACACACTCACACAAACACACACACACACACACACACACACAAACATACACACACTCATACACACACACTCACACACACACACACTCATACTCATACACACACACTCACGTACACACACTCATACAGACACTCATACACACACTCATGCACACACACACTCACGCGCACACACTCCCACACACACACTCATGCACACAGACTCACACACACTCACGTACACAGACTCACACACAGTCACGCACACACACTCACTCATACACACAGTCACACACACACACACTCATGTACACACACTCACGCACACACAGACTCACACACACAGAATCACAAACACA
Organism: Carcharodon carcharias; assembly: GCF_017639515.1. Lineage (NCBI taxonomy): Eukaryota > Metazoa > Chordata > Chondrichthyes > Lamniformes > Lamnidae > Carcharodon > Carcharodon carcharias. Next base: position 6,401,106 of record NC_054488.1, on the reverse strand, counting down.
CTCATGCACACACACTCATACACACACAATCAGGCACACACTCATACAAACACACTCATGCACAATCACTCATACACACACACTCATGCACACACTCACGTACACACACTCACGTACACACACTCACGTACACACACACATGCACACACACTCATACACACACACAAGCACACACACTCACACACACACTCACAAACACTCACACTGATACATGCACACTCATGCACACACACTCATGCACACACACTCATGCACACACACTCACAAACTCACACACACACACTCATACACACACACTCATACACACACACTCACACACACACACTTATACACACACACTCACACACACACACACTCATACACACAATCATATACACACTCATACACACACATACACACACAGTCACACACACACATACTCACACACACAATCATACACACACACTCATACACACACTCATACACACACGCTCATACACACACACTCATACACACACACTCACACCACACACACACACACACATTCATACGCACACACTCATATACACACACACTCATTCACACACACACTCATTCAAACACACACACACTCATACACACACATTCATACACGCACACTCACACACGCTCACACAAACACACTCAGACACACACACTCACAGACTCACACACACACTCATACACACACACTCATATATACACACTCATACACACACACACTCATACACACACACTCATACATACACTCATACACGCACACCCATACACACACACCCGTACACACACACTCATTCACACAGACTCATACACACACACTCATATACACACACTCATACACACACAGTCATACACACACACACTCACACACGCACTCATACACACACCCATACACACACACTCACAGACGCACTCATACACACACCCACTCATACACACACACACACTCATACATACACACACACACACTCACACACAGACTCACACACACACTCATACATACACACTCATACACACACTCATATACACACGCATATACACACACTCATACACGCACACCCATACACACACACCCGTACACACACACTCATTCACACAGACTCATACACACACACTCATATACACACACTCATACACACACAGTCATACACACACACACTCACACACGCACTCATACACACACCCATACACACACACTCACAGACGCACTCATACACACACCCACTCATACACACACACACACTCATACATATACACACACACTCACACACAGACTCACACACACACTCATACATACACACTCATACACGCACTCATATACACACGCATATACACACACTGATACACACACAACCATACACACACACTCTTACACACACTCATAAACAGACACACTCATACTCACACACTCACACACACACACAAACACACTCATACTCATGCACACACACATTCACGTACACACACTCACGTACGCAGACTCACGTACACACACTCATGTACACACACTCATGTACACACACTCGTAAACACACACTCATACACACACTCATACACACACACACACTCACACACACACACACACTCATACACACACCCACGCACACAGACTCACACACACACTCACGCACACAGACACACACACACTCTCGCACACACACTCATACACACACACACACACACTCATACAAACACACTCATACACACACACACTCATACACACACACTCATACACATACACACTCATACACACACACTCACAACCCACTCACACACACACATTCATAAGCACACACTCATACACATACACACTCACACACACACACTCACACAAATACTCATGCACACACACTCATGCACACACACTCATGCACACACACTCATACACACACACTCATGCACACACACTGATACACACACTCATGCACAAACACACACACATACTCACACACACAAACATAAACACACTCATACACACACACTCACACACACACACACACACTCATACTCATACACACACACTCACGTACACACACTCATACAGACACTCATACACACACTCATGCACACACACACTCACGCGCACACACTCCCACACACACACTCATGCACACAGACTCACACACACTCACGTACACAGACTCACACACAGTCACGCACACACACTCACTCATACACACAGTCACACTCACACACACTCATGCACACACACACACGCACACACAGACTCACGCACACAGAATCACACACACACTCATGCAAACAAACTCATACACACACAATCAGGCACACACTCATACATACACACTCATGCACAATCACTCATACACACACACGCATGCACACACACTCATACACACACACACAAGCACACACACTCACACACACTCACAAACACTCACACTGATACATGCACACTCATGCACACACACTCATGCACACACACTCATGCACACACAGACTCACGTGCACAGAATCACACACACACTCATGTACACACACTCATACACACACACTCAGGCACACACTCATACAAACACACCCATGCACAAACACTCATACACACACACTCATGCACACACTCATGTACACACACTCACGTACACACACTCACATACACACACTCATACAAACACACAAGCACACACACTCATACACACACTCACAAACATTAACACTGATACATGCACACTCATGCACACACACTCATGCACACACACTCAGGCACACACACTTATGCACAAACACTCATGCACACACACTCATATACACACTCATACAACTCATTCATAACCACACTCATACACACACCCATACACACACACTCATGCACACACCCATACACACACACTCATGCACACACTCTCACACAAACACACACATATAATATACTTACCAATTCAGTAAGTGCTGTGATCATACAAGAGCCAATCGGACAGGCTTTGTTGAGTTTAACAAAGAAAGAGATTAGCTTATTACACTTAAACCAAAATAATAAGAAACCACTCCATCTTTCACATACACTCACACTCACACTCATACACACACACACACACTCACACACACACTCATACACACAAATTCATACACACACTCATACACACACACTCATACACACACACACAGACACACACTCACACAGACTCACAAACAAACTCATACACACACACTCATACACACACTCATACACACACACACATACACACACACCCGTACACCCATACACACACACACTCATACATACACACTCATACATACACACTCATACACACAGTCATACACACACTCATACACACACATATATACACACACACTCATACACACACACTCACACACACACACATTCACACATACACGCATACACACACACTCACACACTTACACACACACACACTCATACACACAGACTCAAAAACACACAGACTCATACACACACACTCATACACACACTCATACACACACACTCATACACACACTCATATACACACACTCATACACACACAATCACACAATCACACGCTCAACACACACACTCATACACTCACATTCACACTACACTCACACACACACACACACTCACACACTCACACATTCATACGCACACACTCATACACACACACACTCATTCACACTCACACTCATTCAAACACACGCACACACACTCATAAAAACTCTTATACACGCATACTCACACACACTCATGCACACACAAACACACATAAACTCACACAGACACTCATACACACACACTCATACACCCCCTCACACACGCACTCACACACACACAGTCACACACACACACTCATTCACACACACACACACTCATATACACACACTCATACACACACACTCACACTGATACACACACACTCATACACACACTCACCACACACTCACACACACAATCATACACACACACTCATACACACACTCATAAACACACACAAAAAACACACACTCATACACTCACACTCATATACACACGCTCACACACACACACACATTCATATGCACGCACTCATATGCACACACTCATACAGACACACAATCACGTACACACACTCACATACACACTCACGCATACACACACACACACACTCACACTCATGCACACGCACTCATGCACACGCACTCATGCACACACACTCACGCACACACACTCATGCACACACATTCATACACACACACATACGCACACACACTCACGCTCACACACTCAGGTGCACACACTCATGCACACACACTCACAAACTCACACACACACTCATACACACACACTCACACACACACACTTATACACACACACTCACACACACACATACTCACACACACAATCATACACACACACTCATACACACACTCATACACACACACATACACACACACTCATACACACACACTCACACCACACACACACACACACATTCATACGCACACACTCATATACACACACACTCATTCACACACACACTCATTCAAACACACACACACTCATACACACACATTCATACACATACTCATACACACACACTCATACACGCACACTCACACACGCTCACACAAACACACTCAGACACACACACTCACAGACTCACACACACACTCATACACACACACTCATATATACACACTCATACACACACACTCATACACACACACTCATACACACACTCATACATGCACACCCATACACACACACCCGTACACACACACTCATTCACACAGACTCATACACACACACACTCATATACACACACTCATACACACACAGTCATACACACACACACTCACACACGCACTCATACACACACCCATACACACACACTCACAGACGCACTCATACACACACCCACTCATACACACACACACACTCATACATACACACACACACACTCACACACAGACTCACACACACACTCATACATACACACTCATACACACACTCATATACACACACTGATACACACACAACCATACACACACTCTTACACACACTCATAAACAGACACACTCATACTCACACACTCACACACACACACACAAACACACTCATACTCATGCACACACACATTCACGTACACACACTCACGTACACACACTCATGTACACACACTCATGTACACACACTCGTAAACACACACTCATACACACACTCATACACACACTCACACACACACTCACACACACACACACTCATACACACACCCACGCACACAGACTCACACACACACTCACGCACACAGACACACACACACTCTCACACACACACTCATACACACACATACACACACACTCATACAAACACACTCATACACACACACTCATACACACGCACTCATACACACACACTCACAACCCACTCACACACACACATTCATAAGCACACACTCATACACACACACTCACACACACACACTCACACAAATACTCATGCACACACACTCATGCACACACACTCATGCACACACACTCATACACACACACTCATGCACACACACTCATCCACACACACTGATACACACACTCATGCACAAAAACACACACACTCACACACACAGTCGTACACACACACACTCATACACACTCACACACACACACTCATACACACTCAAACACACACTCACACACACACACTCATACACACACTCACACAAACACACACACACACACACACACACACAAACATACACACACTCATACACACACACTCACACACACACACACTCATACTCATACACACACACTCACGTACACACACTCATACAGACACTCATACACACACTCATGCACACACACACTCACGCGCACACACTCCCACACACACACTCATGCACACAGACTCACACACACTCACGTACACAGACTCACACACAGTCACGCACACACACTCACTCATACACACAGTCACACACACACACACTCATGTACACACACTCACGCACACACAGACTCACACACACAGAATCACAAACACACTCATGCACACACACTCATACACACACAATCAGGCACACACTCATACAAACACACTCATGCACAATCACTCATACACACACACTCATGCACACACTCACGTACACACACTCACGTACACACACTCACGTACACACACACATGCACACACACTCATACACACACACAAGCACACACACTCACACACACACTCACAAACACTCACACTGATACATGCACACTCATGCACACACACTCATGCACACACACTCATGCACACACACTCACAAACTCACACACACACACTCATACACACACACTCATACACACACACTCACACACACACACTTATACACACACACTCACACACACACACACTCATACACACAATCATATACACACTCATACACACACATACACACACAGTCACACACACACATACTCACACACACAATCATACACACACACTCATACACACACTCATACACACACGCTCATACACACACACTCATACACACACACTCACACCACACACACACACACACATTCATACGCACACACTCATATACACACACACTCATTCACACACACACTCATTCAAACACACACACACTCATACACACACATTCATACACGCACACTCACACACGCTCACACAAACACACTCAGACACACACACTCACAGACTCACACACACACTCATACACACACACTCATATATACACACTCATACACACACACACTCATACACACACACTCATACATACACTCATACACGCACACCCATACACACACACCCGTACACACACACTCATTCACACAGACTCATACACACACACTCATATACACACACTCATACACACACAGTCATACACACACACACTCACACACGCACTCATACACACACCCATACACACACACTCACAGACGCACTCATACACACACCCACTCATACACACACACACACTCATACATACACACACACACACTCACACACAGACTCACACACACACTCATACATACACACTCATACACACACTCATATACACACGCATATACACACACTCATACACGCACACCCATACACACACACCCGTACACACACACTCATTCACACAGACTCATACACACACACTCATATACACACACTCATACACACACAGTCATACACACACACACTCACACACGCACTCATACACACACCCATACACACACACTCACAGACGCACTCATACACACACCCACTCATACACACACACACACTCATACATATACACACACACTCACACACAGACTCACACACACACTCATACATACACACTCATACACGCACTCATATACACACGCATATACACACACTGATACACACACAACCATACACACACACTCTTACACACACTCATAAACAGACACACTCATACTCACACACTCACACACACACACAAACACACTCATACTCATGCACACACACATTCACGTACACACACTCACGTACGCAGACTCACGTACACACACTCATGTACACACACTCATGTACACACACTCGTAAACACACACTCATACACACACTCATACACACACACACACTCACACACACACACACACTCATACACACACCCACGCACACAGACTCACACACACACTCACGCACACAGACACACACACACTCTCGCACACACACTCATACACACACACACACACACTCATACAAACACACTCATACACACACACACTCATACACACACACTCATACACATACACACTCATACACACACACTCACAACCCACTCACACACACACATTCATAAGCACACACTCATACACATACACACTCACACACACACACTCACACAAATACTCATGCACACACACTCATGCACACACACTCATGCACACACACTCATACACACACACTCATGCACACACACTGATACACACACTCATGCACAAACACACACACATACTCACACACACAAACATAAACACACTCATACACACACACTCACACACACACACACACACTCATACTCATACACACACACTCACGTACACACACTCATACAGACACTCATACACACACTCATGCACACACACACTCACGCGCACACACTCCCACACACACACTCATGCACACAGACTCACACACACTCACGTACACAGACTCACACACAGTCACGCACACACACTCACTCATACACACAGTCACACTCACACACACTCATGCACACACACACACGCACACACAGACTCACGCACACAGAATCACACACACACTCATGCAAACAAACTCATACACACACAATCAGGCACACACTCATACATACACACTCATGCACAATCACTCATACACACACACGCATGCACACACACTCATACACACACACACAAGCACACACACTCACACACACTCACAAACACTCACACTGATACATGCACACTCATGCACACACACTCATGCACACACACTCATGCACACACAGACTCACGTGCACAGAATCACACACACACTCATGTACACACACTCATACACACACACTCAGGCACACACTCATACAAACACACCCATGCACAAACACTCATACACACACACTCATGCACACACTCATGTACACACACTCACGTACACACACTCACATACACACACTCATACAAACACACAAGCACACACACTCATACACACACTCACAAACATTAACACTGATACATGCACACTCATGCACACACACTCATGCACACACACTCAGGCACACACACTTATGCACAAACACTCATGCACACACACTCATATACACACTCATACAACTCATTCATAACCACACTCATACACACACCCATACACACACACTCATGCACACACCCATACACACACACTCATGCACACACTCTCACACAAACACACACATATAATATACTTACCAATTCAGTAAGTGCTGTGATCATACAAGAGCCAATCGGACAGGCTTTGTTGAGTTTAACAAAGAAAGAGATTAGCTTATTACACTTAAACCAAAATAATAAGAAACCACTCCATCTTTCACATACACTCACACTCACACTCATACACACACACACACACTCACACACACACTCATACACACAAATTCATACACACACTCATACACACACACTCATACACACACACACAGACACACACTCACACAGACTCACAAACAAACTCATACACACACACTCATACACACACTCATACACACACACACATACACACACACCCGTACACCCATACACACACACACTCATACATACACACTCATACATACACACTCATACACACAGTCATACACACACTCATACACACACATATATACACACACACTCATACACACACTCACACACACACTCATACACACACACTCATACATATACACACACACTCAGTCACACACACACTCATTCACACACACACTCATTCACACACTCATACACACACATACTAATTCACATACTCATACACACACTCATACACACACACCCATACACACACACTCATACACACACTCATACACACACACACTCACACATACACTCATACATACACACTCATACATAAACACCCATACACACACACTCATACACACAGTCATACACACACCCATACACACAAATATACACACACACACTCATACACACACACAAACCCATACACACACAATCACACACACACTCATACACACACACTCACACACCCACGCTCAGAAACACACACACACACACTCATACACACACACTCATACACACACACTTACACACACACTCACACACACATACTCACACACACTCACGCACACACACTCACACACACACTGTCATGCACACTCATACACACTCATAAACACACACTCATGCACACACACTCATGCACACACACACGCACACACACTTGCACACACACACTCATGCACACACTCTCACACAAACACACACATATAATATACTTACCAATTACACTTAAACCAAAATAATAAGAAACCACTCCATCTTTCACATACATTCACACTCACACTCATAAACACACTCATACACACACACGCACACACATACACACACACTCAGTCACACACACACTCATTCACACATACACTCATTCACACACTCATACACACACTCATACACACACTCACACACACACTCACAAACACTCACACTGATACATGCACACTCATGCACACACACTCATGCACACACACTCATGCACACACACTCATGCACACACACACTCATGCACACACAGACTCGCGCACAGAATCACACAAACACTCATGTACACACACTCATACACACACACACTCATGTACACACACTCATACAAACACACTCATGCACAAACACTCATACAAACACACAAGCACACACACTCACACACCCACTCACAAACATTAACACTGATACATGCACACTTATGCACAAACACTCATGCACACACACTCATATACACACTCATACACACACACTCATACACACACTCACACACACACACATATAATATACTTACCAATTCAGTAAGTGCTGTGATCATACAAGAGCCAATCGGACAGGCTTTGTTGAGTTTAACAAAGAAAGAGATTAGCTTATTACACTTAAACCAAAATAATAAGAAAACACTCCATCTTTCACATACACTCACACTCACACACACACTCACACACACACTCATACACACAAATTCATACACACACTCATACACACACACTCATACACACAAATTCATACACACACTCATACACACACACACACACACACTCACACGAACACACTCAGACACACACACTCACAGACTCACACACAAACTCATACACACACACTCATACACACACACTCATACACACACACTCATACACACACACCCGTACACCCATACACACACACACACACGCTCATAAATACACACTCATACATACACACTCATACACACAGTCATACACACACTCATACACACACATATATACACACACACTCATAAACACACTCATACACACACACTCACACACATACACACACACTCAGTCTCACACACACTCATTCACACACACACTCATTCACACACTCATACACACACTCATTCACATACTCATACACACACACACTCATACACACACTCATACACACACTCATACACACACACCCATACACACACACTCATACACACACACACTCACACATACGCTCATACATACACACTCATACATACACACCCATACACACACTCATACACACACTCATACACACAAATATACACACACACACTCATACACACACAATCACACACACACTCATACACACACACTCATACACACACACTCACACACACACTCATACACACACTCATAAACACACACGCACACACATACACACACACTCAGTCACACACACACTCATTCACACATACACTCATTCACACACTCATACACACACTCATACACACACTCATACACACACACACACTCATTCACACATTCATACACACAATCATACACACACACCCATACACACACATACTCACACACACACTCATACATACACACTCATACATACACACCCATACACACACACTCATATACACAGTCATACACACACTCATACACACAAATATATACACACACACTCATACACACAGTCATACACACACTCATACACACACACAGAGGCATACACACACAATCACACGCACACTCATACACACACACTCACACACACACACTCAGAAACACACACACACACACTCATACACACACACTCATACACACACACTCACACACACATACTCACACACACTCACGCACACACACTCTCACACACACACACACTCATGCACACTCATACACACACTCATAAACACACACTCATGCACACACACTCATGCACACACACACGCACACACACTTGCACACACACACTCATACACACACTCATGCACACACACTCACACAAACACACACATATAATATACTTACCAATTCAGTAAGTGCTGTGATCATACAAGAGCCAATCGGATAGGCTTTGTTGAGTTTAACAAAGAAAGAGATTAGCTTATTACACTTAAACCAAAATAATAAGAAAACACTCCATCTTTCACATACACTCACACACACACTCACACACACACTCACACACACACACTCATACACTCACACTCATACACTCACACTCATACACACACTCATACACACACTCATACACACACTCATACACTCACACTCATACACTCACACTCATACACACACTCATACACACACTCATACACACACTCACACACACACACAGACTCACACACAGACACACACAGACTCACACACAGACTCACACACAGACTCACACACACAATCACACACACACTCATACACACACTCATACACACACACACTCAGAAACACACTCACACACACATTCACACACACACTCATACACACACACTCATACACACACACTCATACACCCACACTCACACACACACTCACACACACGCACTCATGCACACTCATGCACACACACTCGCACACACACTCGCACACACACACTCATGCACACACACTCACACACACACTCATACACACACACTCATACACTCACACAGACTCACAAATACACTCATACACACACACTCATTCACACACACACTCATTCAAACACACACACACACTCATACACACACACTCATACACACACACTCACGCATGCACTCACACACGCACTCATACACACACACCCATATACACACACCCATATACACACACCCATATACACACACTCATACACACACACTCCCATACACACACACTCATACACACACACTCATACCCACACTCATACACACACACTCATACAAACACACTCATGCTCACACACTCATACACACACACTCATACACACACACTCATACACACACACTCAGACACATACTCACACACACAATCATGCACACACACTGATACACACACTCATGCACAGCCACTAACACAAACACACTCACGCACACACACTCATACACACACACTCACGCACACACACTCACGTACACACACTCACTCATACACACTCACTCATGCACACACACACATGCACGCACACACACACTCACACACACACTCATGCACACACTGATACACACACACTCACACAGACAATCATGCACACTCACTGATACACACTCATGCACACCCACTAGCGCAGACACGCTCACGCAAACAACACTTATTCACACACACTCACGCACCCACACTCATGCACACACTCTCATGCACACACACTCACACACACACACACACACACTCACTCACGCACACACACACACACTCACGCGCACACACTCATGCACACACACACACACACACACTCACGCACTCACAATCATATACACACTCATATATACACACTCATACACACTCATACACACACTCATACACACACACTCATTCACACTCACACACACAATCATGCACACTCACTGATACACACTCATGCACACCCACTAGCGCAGACACGCTCACACAAACAACACACTCATGCACACACACTCACGCACACACACACACACTCACTCACGCACACACACACACACTCACGCGCACACACTCACACACACACACTCACAAACACACACTCACGCACACACACACGCACTGATACACACACACTCACGCACACACACTCACGCACACATACTCACGCACACACACACTCATGCACACACACTCATGCACACACACTCATGCGCACACACACACACTCACGCAAACAGACACACACACACACACTCACGCACACACACACACGCACACACACACAATCACGCACACTCATGCACACACACACTCGCACACACACTCACGCACACACACTCACACACACTCACGAACACAGACTCACACACACTCATGCACACACACTCATACACACACTCACACACACACACACTCACAGACACACAGACTCACACACACACTCACACACACTCACGTACACACACTCATGCACACACACTCATACACACACAGTCATACACACACACTCATGCACACACTCACACACACACTCATACACACATACTCAGATACTCACACACAGACTCATACACACACTCATACACACACACTCATACACACTCATACGCACACACTCATAAACACACTCACACACACACACTCACAGACTCACAGACTCACACACACACTCACACACACTCACGTACACACACTCATGCACACACACTCATGCACACACACTCGCACACACACACCAATGCACTCATACACTCACACACAGACTCACAAACACACTCATACATACACACTCATACACACACACTCATAGACACACCTCTTACACAGACTCATACACACACTCATACACACAAACTCATACACACACTCATACTCACACACTCATACACACACACTCACACACACACTCACTCACAGACTCACAGACTCACACACACACTCACGCACACTCACGTACACACATTCTCACACACACACTCATACATACACACTCATACACACACACTCTTACACACACACTCTTACACAGACTCATGCACACTCATACACACACACTCATACACACACACTCACACACACACTCACACACACACACACACTCACAGACTCACACACTCACACACACTCACAGACTCACACACCCACACACACACTCACACACACTCACGTACACACACTCATGCACACACACTCATGTACACACACTCATACACACACACGCACACACACTCACACATACACTCACAAACTCTCACACTGATACACACACACTCACACACATACTCACACACTCATACACTCATACACACACACTCACACACTCATACACACACTCATACACTCATACACACACACTCACACACACACACACAGACGCATACACACACACTCATAAACTCACACACAGACTCACAAACACACTCATACATACACACTCATACACACACACTCATACGCACAACTCTTACACAGACTCATACACACACTCATACACACAAACTCATACACACACTCATACTCACACACTCATACACACACACTCACACACACACACACACAAAGACTCACAGACTCACACACACACTCACGCACACTCACGTACACACACTCATGCACACACACTCATGTACACATAATGATACACACACACGCGCACACATACTCACACACACACTCACACACACTCATACATACACACTCATACACACACACTCATACACACACACTCTTACACAGACTCATGCACACACTCATACACACACACTCATACACACACACTCTTACACACACACTCATACACACACTCACACACGCACACACACTCACAGACTCACAGACTCACACACACACTCACACACTCACGTACACACACTCATGCACACACACTCATGTACACATACTCATACACACACACGCACATACACTCACACATACACTCACAAACTCTCACACTGATACACACACACTCACGCACACACACTTATACACACACACTCATACACACACACTCTTACACAGACTCATACACACACACTCACATACACACACTCATACACTCACACACAGACTCATACACACACTCATACACACACACACTCATAGACACTCATACACACACAATCATAAACACACTCACACACACACACTCACAGACTCACAGACTCACACACACACTCACACACACTCACGTACACACACTCATGCACACACACTCATGCACACACACTCATACACTCACACACAGAATCACAAACACACTCATACATACACACTCATACACACACACTCATACACACAACTCTTACACAGACTCATACACACACTCATACACACAAACTCATACACACTCTCATACTCACACACTCATACACACACACTCACACACACACACACTCACAGACTCACAGACTCACACACACACTCACGCACACTCACGTACACACACTCATGCACACACACTCATGTACACACACTGATACACACACGCGCGCACACATACTCACACACACTCTCACACACACACACTCATACATACACACTCATACACACACACTCATACACACACACTCTTACACAGACTCATGCACACACTCATACACACACAATCAGACACACACACTCATACACACACTCACACACACACACTCACAGACTCACAGACTCACACACACACTCACACACACTCACGTACACACACTCATGCACACACACTCATGTACACATACTCATACACACACACGCACACACACTCACACATACACTCACAAACTCTCACACTGATACACACACACTCATGCACACACACTCACGCACACACACTCACGCACACACACTTATACACACACACTCATACACACACACTCATACACACACTCACACACACACACACACTCACAGACTCACAGACTCACACACACACTCACACACACTCACGTACACACACTCATGCACACACACTCATGTACACATACTCATACACACACACGCACACACACTCACACATACACTCACAAACTCTCACACTGATACACACACACTCATGCACACACACTCACGCACACACACTTATACACACACACTCATACACACACACTCATACACACACTCACACACACACACACTCACAGACTCACAGACTCACACACACACTCACACACACTCACGTACACACACTCATGCACACACACTCATGTACACATACTCATACACACACACGCACACACACTCACACATACACTCACAAACTCTCACACTGATACACACACACTCATGCACACACACTCACGCACACACACTCATGCACACACTCATACACACACACTCATACACACACACACTCATACACACACTCACACACACACACACACTCACAGACTCACAGACACACACACACTCACACACACACACATACACACACTCATGCACACACACTCATGTACACACACTCATACACACACACTCATACACTCACACACAGACTCACAAACACACTCATACATACACACTCATACACACACACTCATACACACAACTCTTACACAGACTCATACACACACTCATACACACAAACTCATACACACACTCATACTCACACACTCATACACACACACTCACACACACACACACTCACAGACTCACAGACTCACACACACACTCACGCACACTCACGTACACACACTCATGCACACACACTCATGTACACACACTGATACACACACACGCGCACACACACTCACACACACTCACACACACACACTCATACATACACACTCATACACACACACTCATACACACACACTCTTACACAGACTCATACACACACTCATACACACACACTCATACACACACACTCATAGACACACTCACACACACACACACACTCACAGACTCACAGACTCACACACACACTCACACACACTCACGTACACACACTCATGCACACTCACACACTCACAGACTCACACACACACACACTCACATACACACACTCATACATACACACTCATACACACACACTCATACACACACACTCATGCACACACTCACACACACACTCATACACACACACTCATACACTCACACACAGACTCATACACACACTCATACACAAACACTCATACACACTCATACACACACACTCATAAACACACTCACACACACACACGCACAGACTCACAGACTCACAAACACACACACACTCACGTACACACACTCATGCACACACACTCATGCACACACACTCGCACACACACACCAATGCACACACACTCATACACTCACACACAGACTCACAAACACACTCATACATACACACTCATACACACACACTCATACACACAACTCTTACACAGACTCATACACACACTCATACACACAAACTCATACACACACTCATACTCACACACTCATACACACACACTCACACACACACACACTCACAGACTCACAGACTCACACACACACTCACGCACACTCACGTACACACACTCATGCACACACACTCATGTACACACCCTGATACACACACACGCGCACACACACTCACACACACACTCACACACACACACTCATACATACACACTCATACACACACACACTTATACACACACTCTTACACAGACTCATGCACACTCATACACACACACTCATACACACACACTCATACACACACTCACAGACACACACACACTCTCAGACTCACAGACTCACACACACACTCACACACACTCACATACACACACTCATGCACACACACTCATGTACACACACTCATGTACACACACGCACACACACTCACACATACACTCACAAACTCTCACACTGATACACACACACTCATGCACACACACTCACGCACACCCACTCACGCAAACACACTTATACACACACTTTCATACACACACACTCTTACACAGACTCATACACACACACTCACATACACACACACTCATACACTCACACACAGACTCATACACACACACTCATACACACTCATACACACACAATCATAAACACACTCACACACACACATTCACAGACTCACAGACTCACACACACACTCACACACACTCACGTACACACACTCATGCACACACACTCGCACACACACACCCATGCACACACACTCATACACTCACACACAGACTCAAAAACACACTCATACATACACACTCATACTCACACACTCATACACCCATCTCTTACACAAACTCATACACACACTCATACACACAAACTCATACACACACTCATACTCATACACTCATACACACACACACTCACAGACTCACAGACTCACACTCACACTCACGCACACTCACGTACACACACTCATGCACACACACTCATGTACACACACTGATACACACACACGCGCACACATACTCACACACACACTCACACACACACACTCATACATACACACTCATACACACACACTCATACACACACACTCTTACACAGACTCATGCACACACTCATACACACACACTCATACACACACACTCATACACACACTCACACACACACACACACTCACAGACTCACAGACTCACAAACACACACTCATACATACACACTCATACACACACACTCATACACACACACTCTTACACAGACTCATGCACACACTCATACACACACACTCATACACACACACTCATACACACACTCATGCACACACACTCATGTACACATACTCATACACACACACGCACACACACTCACACATACACTCACAAACTCTCACACTGATACACACACACTCATGCACACACACTCACGCACACACACTCACGCACACACACTTATACACACACACTCATACACACACACTCTTACACAGACTCATACACACACACTCACAGACTCACAGATTCACACACACAATCACACACACTCATGTACACACACTCATGCACACACACTGATGTACACATACTGATACACACACACGCGCACACCCACTCACACACAGACTCACACACACACACTCATACATACACACTCATACACACACACACTCATACACACACACTCTTACACAGACTCATACACACACTCATACACACACACTCATACACACTCATACACACACACTCATAAACACACTCACAAACACACACTCACAGACTCACAGTCTCACACACACACTCACACACACTCACATAAACACACTCATGCACACACACTCATGCACACACACTCACACACACACACCCATGCACACACACTCACACACACACTCACACACACACACACACTCACAGACTCACAGACTCACACACACACTCACACACACTCACGTACACACACTCATGCACACACACTCATGTACACACACTCATACACACACACGCACACACACTCACACATACACTCACAAACTCTCACACTGATACACACACACTCATGCACACACACTCACGCACACCCACTCACGCAAACACACTTATACACACACACTCATACACACACACTCTTACACAGACTCATACACACACACTCACATACACACACGCTCATACACTCACACACAGACTCATACACACACACTCATACACACTCATACACACACAGTCATAAACACACTCACACACACACATTCACAGACTCACAGACTCACACACACACTCACACACACTCACGTACACACACTCATGCACACACACTCGCACACACACACCCATGCACACACACTCATACACTCACACACAGACTCACAAACACACTCATACATACACACTCATACTCGCACACTCATACACCCATCTCTTACACAAACTCATACACACACTCATACACACAAACTCATACACACACTCATACTCATACACTCATACACACACACTCACACACACACACTCACAGACTCACAGACTCACACGCACACTCACGCACACTCACGTACACACACTCATGCACACACACTCATGTACACACACTGATACACACACACGCGCACACATACTCACACACACACTCACACACACACACTCATACATACACACTCATACACACACACTCATACACACACACTCTTACACAGACTCATGCACACACTCATACACACACACTCATACACACACACTCATACACACACTCACACACACACACACACTTACAGACTCACAGACTCACAAACACACACTCATACATACACACTCATACACACACACTCATACACACACACTCTTACACAGACTCATGCACACACTCATACACACACACTCATACACACACACTCATACACACACTCATGCACACACACTCATGTACACATACTCATACACACACACGCACACACACTCACACATACACTCACAAACTCTCACACTGATACACACACACTCATGCACACACACTCACGCACACACACTCACGCACACACACTTATACACACACACTCATACACACACACTCTTACACAGACTCATACACACACACTCACAGACTCACAGATTCACACACACACTCACACACACTCATGTACACACACTCATGCACACACACTGATGTACACATACTGATACACACACGCGCACACGCACTCACACACAGACTCACACACACACACTCATACATACACACTCATACACACACACACTCATACACACACACTCTTACACAGACTCATGCACACACTCATACACACACACTCATACACACTCATACACACACTCATAAACACACTCACAAACACACTCTCACAGACTCACAGTCTCACACACACACTCACACACACTCACATACACACACTCATGCACACACACTCATGCACACACACTTGCACACACACACCCATGCACACACACTCACACACACACTCACACACACACACACTCACAGACTCACAGACTCACACACACACTTACACACACTCACGTACACACACTCATGCACACACACACAGACTCACACACACACACGTACACACACTTATACATACACACTCATACACACACACTCATACACACACACTCATGCACACACACTCATGCACACACTCACACACGAACTCATACACACACACTCATACACACAAACTCATGCACACACACTCACACACACACACACACACACTCATACACACATGTTCACACACACTCCTGCACACACAATCATGCACACACACTCATGAACACACACTGATACACACACACTCACACACACACTCATGCGCACACACTCACGCACACACACTCACTCACGTACACACACTCATACACACACACTCATACACACACACTCTTACACAGACTCATGCACACACTCATACACACACACTCATACACACACACTCATACACACACTCATGCACACACACTCATGTACACATACTCATACACACACACGCACACACACTCACACATACACTCACAAACTCTCACACTGATACACACACACTCATGCACACACACTCACGCACACACACTCACGCACACACACTTATACACACACACTCATACACACACACTCTTACACAGACTCATACACACACACTCACAGACTCACAGATTCACACACACACTCACACACACTCATGTACACACACTCATGCACACACACTGATGTACACATACTGATACACACACGCGCACACGCACTCACACACAGACTCACACACACACACTCATACATACACACTCATACACACACACACTCATACACACACACTCTTACACAGACTCATGCACACACTCATACACACACACTCATACACACTCATACACACACTCATAAACACACTCACAAACACACTCTCACAGACTCACAGTCTCACACACACACTCACACACACTCACATACACACACTCATGCACACACACTCATGCACACACACTTGCACACACACACCCATGCACACACACTCACACACACACTCACACACACACACACTCACAGACTCACAGACTCACACACACACTTACACACACTCACGTACACACACTCATGCACACACACACAGACTCACACACACACACGTACACACACTTATACATACACACTCATACACACACACTCATACACACACACTCATGCACACACACTCATGCACACACTCACACACGAACTCATACACACACACTCATACACACAAACTCATGCACACACACTCACACACACACACACACACACTCATACACACATGTTCACACACACTCCTGCACACACAATCATGCACACACACTCATGAACACACACTGATACACACACACTCACACACACACTCATGCGCACACACTCACGCACACACACTCACTCACGTACACACACTCATACACACACACTCATACACACACACTCTTACACAGACTCATGCACACACTCATACACACACACTCATACACACACACTCATACACACACTCATGCACACACACTCATGTACACATACTCATACACACACACGCACACACACTCACACATACACTCACAAACTCTCACACTGATACACACACACTCATGCACACACACTCACGCACACACACTCACGCACACACACTTATACACACACACTCATACACACACACTCTTACACAGACTCATACACACACACTCACAGACTCACAGATTCACACACACACTCACACACACTCATGTACACACACTCATGCACACACACTGATGTACACATACTGATACACACACGCGCACACGCACTCACACACAGACTCACACACACACACTCATACATACACACTCATACACACACACACTCATACACACACACTCTTACACAGACTCATGCACACACTCATACACACACACTCATACACACTCATACACACACTCATAAACACACTCACAAACACACTCTCACAGACTCACAGTCTCACACACACACTCACACACACTCACATACACACACTCATGCACACACACTCATGCACACACACTTGCACACACACACCCATGCACACACACTCACACACACACTCACACACACACACACTCACAGACTCACAGACTCACACACACACTCACACACACTCACGTACACACACTCATGCACACACACACAGACTCACACACACACACGTACACACACTTATACATACACACTCATACACACACACTCATACACACACACTCATGCACACACACTCATGCACACACTCACACACGAACTCATACACACACACTCATACACACAAACTCATGCACACACACTCACACACACACACACACACACTCATACACACATGTTCACACACACTCCTGCACACACAATCATGCACACACACTCATGAACACACACTGATACACACACACTCACACACACACTCATGCGCACACACTCACGCACACACACTCACTCACGTACACACACTCATACACACACACTCACACACACACACTCACTCACACACACTCACGCACACACACTCACGCACACACACACTCATGCACACACACTCATGCACACACATACACTCACGCACACACACACACATACACACACACACACTCACGTGCACACACTCACACACACACACTCATGCACACACACACTCATGAACACACACACTCGCACAAACACTCACGCACACACACACTCACGCACACAGACTCACACACACTCATGCACACACTCACTCACTCATACACACACACTCACGCACACACACACACACTCATGCACACACACATTCATGCACACACACACTCGCACAAACACTCACGCACACACACTCACGCACACAGACTCACACACACTCACGCACACACACTCACGCACACAGACTCACACACACTCATGCACACACACTCACTCATACACACAAACTCACGCACACACACTTAAGCTCACAGACTCACACACACAAACTCACACACACACACTCCTGCACACAGACTCACACACACACACTCACGCACACACACAAACACACACACACAGAGTCATACACACACTCACTCATGCAGACTCACACAAACACTCATGCACCCACACACTCACACACACACACTCACACACACACACTCATGCACACACACTCATACACACATACACTCACACACACTCACACACACTCATACTCACATACACACACACTCATACACACACACTCATGCACACACACTCATGCACACACACTCGCACACACACTTGCACACACACACCCATGCACACACCCATACACACACACTCATGCACACACACTCATGCACACACTCTCACACACACACACATATAATATACTTACCAATTCAGTAAGTGCTGTGATCATACAAGAGCCAATCGGACAGGCTTTGTTGAGTTTAACAAAGAAAGAGATTAGCTTATTACACTTAAACCAAAATAATAAGAAAACACTCCATCTTTCACATACACTCACACTCACACTCATACACACACTCACACACACACTCACACAGACACTCATACACACACTCATACACACACACTCATACACACACACTCATACACACACACTCATACACACACACTCTTACACACACACTCTTACACAGACTCATACACACACTCATACACACACACTCATACACACACACATACACACACACTCAGACTCACAGATTCTCACACACACTCACGTACACACACTCATGCACACACACTCATGTACACACACTGATACACACACAAGTGCACACACACACACACAGACTCACACACACACTCATACATACACACTCATACACACACACTCATACACACACACTCATGCACACACATTCATACACACACACGCACACACACACACACTCATACATACACACTCATACACACACACTCATACACACACACTCATGCACACACTCAC
This sequence comes from Carcharodon carcharias, assembly GCF_017639515.1. Lineage (NCBI taxonomy): Eukaryota > Metazoa > Chordata > Chondrichthyes > Lamniformes > Lamnidae > Carcharodon > Carcharodon carcharias. Next base: position 6,375,852 of record NC_054488.1, on the reverse strand, counting down.
ACACGCACTCATACACACACACTCATACACACACACTCTCGCACACACACTCACACACACACACACTCATACACAAACATTCACACACACTCATGCACACACACTCATGCACACACACTCATGGACACACACTGATACACACACACTCACACACACACTCATGCACACACACTGCTATGCACATTCATGCACACCCACTAACACGCACCTACACTCACACACACACACTCACGCACACACTCACGCACACACACGCATGCACACACACTCATGCACACACACACTCATGCACACACACACTCATGCACACACACTCATGCACACACACTCATGCACACACACACACTCATGCACACACGCTCACACATACACACACACACTCACGTGCACACACTCACACACACACACGCACACACACACACTCACGCACACACTCACGCACACACACACTCGCACAAACACTCACGCACACACACTCACGCACACAGACTCACACACACTCATGCACACACTCACTCATACACACAGGCTCACGCACACACACTTAAGCTCACAGACGCACACACACAAACTCACACACACACACTCCTGCACACAGACTCACGCACACACACAAACACACACACACACAGAGTCATACACACACTCACTCATACAGACTCACACACACAAACATACGCGCGCACACACACACACACACACACACACACACACAGAGTCATACACACACTCACACACACTCATACTCACACAATCATGCACACACACTCATGCACACACACTCATGCACACACACTCGCACACACACACACACTCACGCACACACACACTCATGCACACACACACTCGCACAAACACTCACGCACACACACGCACACAGACTCACACACACTCATGCACACACACTCACTCATACACACACACTCACGCACACACACTTAAGCTCACAGACTCACACACAAAAACTCACACACACACACTCCTGCACACAGACTCACACACACACACAGAGTCATACACACACTCACTCATGCAGACTCACACACACACACATATGCGCGCACACACACACACAGTCATACGCACACTCACGCACACAGACTCACACAGACACTCATGCACCCACACTCATACACACACACACTCACACACACACACTCATGCACACACACTCATACACACACACACTCACACACACTCATACTCACATACACACACACTCATGCACACACACTCGCACACACACTCGCACACACACACTCATGCACACACACTCATGCACACACACTCGCACACACACTCGCACACACACACTCATGCACACACACTCATGCACACACACACTCACACACACACACATATAATATACTTACCAATTCAGTAAGTTATGTGATCATACAAGAGCCAATCGGACAGGCTTTGTTGAGTTTAACAAAGAAAGAGATTAGCTTATTACACTTAAACCAAAATAATAAGAAACCACTCCATCTTTCACATACACTCACACTCACACTCATACACACACACTCATACACACACACTCTTACACAGACTCATACACACACTCATACACACACACTCATACACACACACTCTTACACAGACTCATACACTCACACTCATACACACACACTCATACACACACACTCTTACACAGACTCACACACACACTCATACACACACACTCATACACACACACTCATACACACACACTCATACACACACACTCTTACACAGACTCATACACACACTCATACACACACACTCATACACACACACATACACACACACTCAGACTCACAGATTCTCACACACACTCACGTACACACACTCATGCACACACACTCATGTACACACACTGATACACACACAAGTGCACACACACTCACACACAGACTCACACACACACTCATACATACACACTCATACACACACACTCATACACACACACTCATGCACACACACTCATGCACACACATTCATACACACACACGCACACACACACACTCATACATACACACTCATACACACACACTCATACACACACACTCATGCACACACACTCATGCACACACTCACACACGCACTCATACACACACACACTCATACACACACTCTCGCACACACACTCACACACACACACTCATACACAAACATTCACACACACTCATGCACACACACTCATGCACACACACTCATGGACACACACTGATACACACACACTCACACACACACTCATGCACACACACTGCTATGCACATTCATGCACACCCACTAACGCGCACCTACACTCACACACACACACTCACGCACACACTCACGCACACACACTCACACACACACACTCATGCACACACACACTCA
>NC_054488.1:3944407-4028288 GCF_017639515.1 Carcharodon carcharias | reverse complement strand
TGAGTGTGTGAGTGAGTGTGCATGTGTAAGTGTGCATGCGTGAGTGTGCGTGTGTGAGAGTGTGCATGAGTGACTGTGTGTCTGTGAGTGTGTGTCTGTGAGAGAGTGTGTGTGAGAGTGTGTGTGAGAGGTTGTGTGAGTGTGTGTGGGAGAGTGCGTGTGAGAGTGTGTGTGTGTGTAAGAGTGTGAGTGAGTGTGCATGTGTGAGTGTGCGTGTGTGAGTGTGTGTGAGTGTGAGAGTGTGTGTAAGTGTGTGTGCGAGTGAGTGAGTGAGTATGTGTGTGAGTGTGAGTGTTTGTGTGTGAGTGTGTGTGCGTGTTTGTGTGAGTGTGTGAGTCTGTGTGAGAGAGAATGTGTGAGAGAGAAAGTGTGTGAGAGGGTGTGTGTCAGGGCGTGTGAGACTGTGTTTGCGAGTGAGTGAGTGTGTGTGTGTGTGAGAGTTAGTGTGTGTGAGTGTGTGTGAGTGAGTATGAGTGTGTGTTAGTCTGTGTGTGAGTGTGTGTGAGTGTGTGAGTGTGAGTGCGAGTGTGTGTGTGAGTGTGTGAGTGTGTGTGAGTGTGTGTGTGTGATTGTGAATGTGTGTGAGTGGGTGTTAGTGTGTGTGTGTGTGATTGTGTGAGTGTAAGTGTGTGTGTGGGTGCGAGTGTGTGATTGTGAGTGTGTGTGTGTGAAAGTGTGTGTGTGTTTTTTTGAGTGTGTGTGTAAGAGTATTTATGTGTGATTGTGTGTTTGTGAGTGTGTGTGTGTGTGTGTGGGTGTGTGTGTGAGTGTGTGTGTGAGAGAAAGTGTGTGTGTGAGAGAGTGTGCGTCTGAGAGTGTGTGTCTGTGAGTGAATGTGTGTGAGAGTGTATGTGTGAGAGTGTGTGAGAGTGTGTGAGAGTATGTGAAACTGTGTGTGCGTGAGTGTGTGTGCATGTGTGTGTGTGTGTGTGTCAGAGTGTGGGAGTGTGTGACTGAGTGTGTGTGTCTGAGAGACTGTGCGAGTGAGTGTGAGTGTGCTCGTGTGAGTGTGCGAGTGAGTGTGTGTGAGAGTGTGTGAGAGGGTGTGTGTCCGTGAGAGAACGTGTGTGAGAGTGTGTGTGTGTGTGAGTGTGTGTGAATGTGCGTGCATGAGTGTGCATGTGTGAGTGTACATGCGTGAGTGTGCATGCATGAGTGTATGTGTGTGAGTGTGCGAGTGAGTGTGTGCATGTGTGAGTAGTGTGTGTGTGTGAGAGAGAGTGTGTGTGTGAGTGTGTGCTTGTGAGTGTGAGTGTGAGTGTGTGTGTGTGAGTGAGAGTGTGTGTGAAAGAGTGTGTGTGAGCTAGAGGGTGTGTCTGTGAGTGTGTGTCTGTGATTTTGTGTCTGTGAGAGAATGTGTGTGAGAGTGACTGTGAGAGTGTGTGTGTGTGTGTAAGAGTGTGTGTGAGAGTGTTAGTGAGTGTGCCTGTGTGAGTGTGTGTGTGAGAGAGTGCATGTGTCTGTGAGTGTGTGTCTGTGAGAGTGTGTGTGATAGAGACTGTGTGAGTGTGTGTGTGTGAGCATGTGTGAGAGAGTGTGTGTGTGAGACTATGTGAGAGTGTGTGTTAGAGTGTGTGAGTGTGCATGTGTGAGTGTGAGTGTGTGTGTGTGTACGTGAGTTTGCATGTGTGAATTTGCATGTGCGAGTGTGCGAGTGACTGAGTGTGCATGTGTGAGTGAGTGAATGTGATTGTGTGTGTGAGTGTGTGTGAGTGTGTGTGTTAGTGTGGGTGTGCGTGTGTGTGAGTGTGTTTGTGTGAGTGTGAGTGAGTGAGAGTGTGTGTGAGTGAGCGTGTGAGTGAGTGAGAGTGTGTGTGAGAAAGAGTGTGTGTTAGCGAGAGTGTGTCTGTGAGTGTGTGTCTGTAAGTGAGTGTCTGTGAGAGAGTTTCTGTGAGAGAGTGTGTGTGAGTGTGTGACAGTGTGTGTGAAGGAGTGAGAGTGTGTGTGAATGTGAGTGTGAGTGAGTGTGTGTTAGTGTGTTTGTGAGTGTGTGTGAGTGTGTGAGTGTGTGAGTGTAAATGTGTGAGTGTGTGAGTGTGAGTGTGAGTGTGTGTGTGAGTGGCATGTGCATTTTTGTGAGAGTGTGTGTGAGAGTTTTTGTGAGAGTGTTTGTGAGAGTCTTTGTGTGATTGTGTCTGTGTGAGTTTGTGTGTGAGAGTGTGTGTCTGTGAGTGTGTGTCTGTGAGTGGGTGTCTGTGGGTGTGTGTCTGTGAGAGAGTGTTTGTGTGTGAGTGCGTGTGTGTGAGAGTGTGTGTGACAGTGTGTGTGACAGTGTGTGAGTTTGTGTGAGTGTGCAAGCTAGTGAATGTGCGTGAGTGAGTGTGCCTGTGTCAGTGTGTGTGTGTGTGAAGTGTGTGTGTGACAGTGCGTGACAGTGTGTGAGAGAATGTGAAAGTGTGTGTGCGTGAGTGTGTGTGCATGTGTGTGTGTGAGTGTGTGACTGTGTTAGTGTGTTTGTGTGAGTGTGAGTGAGTGAGAGTGTGTGTGAGTGAGCGTGTGTGTGAGTGAGAGTGTGTGTGAGAAAGAGTGTGTGTGAGCGAGAGTGTGTCTGTGAGTGTGTGTCTGTAAGTGAGTGTCTGTGAGAGAGTTTCTGTGAGAGTGTGTGTGAGTGTGTGACAGTGTGTGTGAATGAGTGAAAGTATGTGTGAATGAGAGTGTGAGTGTGTGTTAGTGTGTTTGTGAGTGTGTGTGAGTGTGTGTGTGTGAGTGTGAGTGTGTGAGTGTAAATGTGTGAGTGTGTGAGTGTGTGTGTGTGAGTGCGTGTGTTTCTTGTGAGAGTGTGTGTGAGAGTTTTTGTGAGACTGTTTGTGAGAGTCTTTGTGTGATTGGGTCTGTGTGAGTTTGTGTGTGAGAGTGTGTGTCTGTGAGTGTGTTTCTGTGAGTGGGTGTGTGTCTGTGAGAGAGTGTTTGTGTGTGAGTGCGTGAGTGTGTGAGAGTGTGTGTGACAGTGTGTGTGACAGTGTGTGAGTTTGTGTGAGTGTGCAAGCTAGTGAGTGTGCGTGAGTGAGTGTGCCTGTGTGAGTGTGTGTGTGTGAAGTGTGTGTGTGACAGAGTATGACAGTGTGTGAGAGAATGTGAAAGTGTGTGTGAGTGAGTGTGCATGTGTGAGTCTGCGTGTGTGAGTGTGTGTGTGAGTGTGAGAGTGTGTGTAAGTGTGTGTGCGAGTGTGTGTGAGTGTGCATGCATGAGTATGCGAGTGAGTGAGTGAGTGTGTGTGAGTGTTTGTGTGTGAGTGTGTGTGTGTGTTTGTGTGAGTGTGTGAGTCTGTGTGAGAGAGAGTGTATGTGAGAGAGAGTGTGTGAGAGGTTGTGTTTCAGGGCGTGTGAGAGTGTGTTTGCGAGTGAGTGAGTGTTTGTGTGTGTGAGAGTAAGTGTGTGTGAGTGAGTGTGAGTGTGTGTTAGTGTGTGTGTGTGAGTGTGTGTGAGTGTGTGAGTGTGAGTGTGTGAGTGTGAGTGCGAGTGTGTGTGTGAGTGTGTGAGTGTGTGAGTGCTAGTGTGTGTGTGTGAGTGTGTGTGTGTGTGTGAGTGTGTGTGTGTGATTGTGAATGCGTGTGAGTGGGTGTTAGTGTGTGTGTGTGTGTGTGATTGTGTGAGTGTAAGTGTGTGTGTGGGTGCGAGTGTGTGATTGTGAGTGTGTGTGTGATTGTGTGTGTGCGTTTTTGTGAGTGTGTGTAAGAGTATTTATGTGTGATTGTGTGTTTGTGAGTGTGTGTGTGTGTGTGTGCGTGTTTGAGTGTGTGTGTGAGTGTGTGTGTGAGAGAAAGTGTGTGTGTGAGAGAGTGTGTGTCTGAGATTGTGTGTCTGAGAGTGAATGTGTGTGAGAGTGTGTGTGTGAGAGTGTGTGAGAGTGTGTGAGAGTATGTGAAACTGTGTGTGCGTGAGTGTGTGTGCATGTGTGTGTGTATGTGTGTGTCAGAGTGTGTGTGAGTTTGTGACTGTGAGTGTGTGTGTCTGAGAGACTGTGCGAGTGAGTGTGAGTGTGCTTGTGTGAGTGTGTGAGTGAGTGAGTTTGCGTGTGTGAGTTTGCGTGTGTGTGTGTGAGTGTGTGTGAGAGTGTGTGAGAGGGTGTGTGTCCATGAGAGAATGTGTGTGAGAGTGTGTGTGTGTGAGTGTGTGTGAATGTGCGTGCATGAGTGTGCATGTGTGAGTGTACATGCGTGAGTGTGCATGCATGAGTGTATGTGCGTGAGTGTGCGAGTGAGTGTGTGCATGTGTGAGTGAGTGTGTGTGTGTGAGAGAGTGTGCGTGTGAGTGTGTGCGTGTGAGTGTGAGTGTGAGTGTGTGTGTGTGAGTGAGAGTGTGTGTGAGAGAGTGTGTGTGAGCTAGAGGGTGTGTCTGTGAGTGTGTGTCTGTGAGTTTGTGTCTGTGAGAGAATGTGTGTGAGAGTGAGTGTGAGAGTGTGTGTGTGTGTGTAAGAGTGTGTGTGAGAGTGTTAGTGAGTGTGCCTGTGTGTGTGTGTGTGAGAGAGAGTGCATGTGTCTGTGAGTGTGTGTCTGTGAGAGAGTGTGTGTGATAGAGACTGTGTGAGAGTGTGTGTTAGAGTGTGTGAGTGTGCGTGTGTGAGTGTGAGTGCGTGTGTGTGTACGTGAGTTTGCATGTGTAAATTTGCATGTGCGAGTGTGCAAGTGACTGAGTGTGCATGTGTGAGTGAGTGAATGTGATTGTGTGTGTGTGAGTGTGTGTGTTAGTGTGGGGGTGTGTGTGTGAGTGTGTTTGTGTGAGTGTGAGTGAGTGAGAGTGTGTGTGAGTGAGTGTGTGAGTGAGTGAGAGTGTGTGTGAGAAAGAGTGTGTGTGAGCGAGAGTGTGTCTGTGAGTGTGTGTCTGTGAGTGGCTGTGAGAGAGTTTCTGTGAGAGAGTGTGTGTGAGTGTGTGACAGTGTGTGTGAATGAGTGAGAGTGTGTGTGAATGTGAGTGTGAGTGAGTGTGTGTTAGTGTGTTTGTGAGTGTGTGTGAGTGTGTGAGTGTGAGTGTGTGAGTGTAAATGTGTGAGTGTGAGAGTGTGAGTGTGTGTGTGAGTGGCATGTGCGTTTTTGTGAGAGTGTTTGTGAGAGTCTTTGTGTGATTGTGTCTGTGTGAGTTTGTGTGTGAGAGTGTATGTCTGTGAGTGTGTGTCTGTGAGTGGGTGTGTGTCTGTGAGAGAGTGTTTGTGTGTGAGTGCGTGAGTGTGTGAGAGTGTGTGTGACAGTGTGTGTGACAGTGTGTGAGTTTGTGTGAGTGTGCAAGCTAGTGAGTGTGCGTGAGTGAGTGTGCCTGTGTGAGTGTGTGTGTGAAGTGTGTGTGTGACAGTGTGTGACAGTGTGTGAGAGAATGTGAAAGTGTGTGTGCGTGTGTGTGCATGTGTGTGTGTGTGTGAGTGTGAGTGTGTGTGTGTGATTGTGAATGCGTGTGAGTGGGTGTTAGTGTGTGTGTGTGTGTGATTGTGTGAGTGTAAGTGTGTGTGTGGGTGCGAGTGTGTGAATGTGAGTGTGTGTGTGATTGTGTGTGTGCGTTTTTGTGAGTGTGTGTAAGAGTATTTATGTGTGATTGTGTGTTTGTGAGTGTGTGTGTGTGTGTGTGTGCGTGTTTGAGTGTGTGTGTGAGTGTGTGTGTGAGAGAAAGTGTGTGTGTGAGAGAGTGTGTGTCTGAGATTGTGTGTCTGAGAGTGAATGTGTGTGAGTGTGTGTGTGAGAGTGTGTGAGAGTGTGTGAGAGTATGTGAAACTGTGTGTGCGTGAGTGTGTGTGCATGTGTGTGTGTATGTGTGTGTCAGAGTGTGTGTGAGTTTGTGACTGTGAGTGTGTGTGTCTGAGAGACTGTGCGAGTGAGTGTGAGTTTGCGTGTGTGTGTGTGAGTGTGTGTGAGAGTGTGTGAGAGGGTGTGTGTCCATGAGAGAATGTGTGTGAGAGTGTGTGTGTGTGAGTGTGTGTGAATGTGCGTGCATGAGTGTGCATGTGTGAGTGTACATGCGTGAGTGTGCATGCATGAGTGTATGTGCGTGAGTGTGCGAGTGAGTGTGTGCATGTGTGAGTGAGTGTGTGTGTGTGAGAGAGTGTGTGTGTGAGTGTGTGCGTGTGAGTGTGAGTGTGAGTGTGTGTGTGTGAGTGAGAGTGTGTGTGAGAGAGTGTGTGTGAGCTAGAGGGTGTGTCTGTGAGTGTGTGTCTGTGAGTTTGTGTCTGTGAGAGAATGTGTGTGAGAGTGAGTGTGAGAGTGTGTGTGTGTGTGTAAGAGTGTGTGTGAGAGTGTTAGTGAGTGTGCCTGTGTGAGTGTGTGTGTGAGAGAGAGTGCATGTGTCTGTGAGTGTGTGTCTGTGAGAGAGTGTGTGTGATAGAGACTGTGTGAGTGTGTGTGTGTGAGCGTGTGTGAGAGAGTGTGTGTGTGAGACTATGTGAGAGTGTGTGTTAGAGTGTGTGAGTGTGCGTGTGTGAGTGTGAGTGCGTGTGTGTGTACGTGAGTTTGCATGTGTGAATTTGCATGTGCGAGTGTGCAAGTGACTGAGTGTGCATGTGTGAGTGAGTGAATGTGATTGTGTGTGTGTGAGTGTGTGTTAGTGTGGGGGTGTGTGTGTGAGTGTGTTTGTGTGAGTGTGAGTGAGTGAGAGTGTGTGTGAGTGAGTGTGTGAGTGAGTGAGAGTGTGTGTGAGAAAGAGTGTGTGTGAGCGAGAGTGTGTCTGTGAGTGTGTGTCTGTGAGTGGCTGTGAGAGAGTTTCTGTGAGAGAGTGTGTGTGAGTGTGTGACAGTGTGTGTGAATGAGTGAGAGTGTGTGTGAATGTGAGTGTGAGTGAGTGTGTGTTAGTGTGTTTGTGAGTGTGTGTGAGTGTGTGAGTGTGAGTGTGTGAGTGTAAATGTGTGAGTGTGAGAGTGTGAGTGTGTGTGTGAGTGGCATGTGCGTTTTTGTGAGAGTGTATGTGAGAGTTTTTGTGAGAGTGTTTGTGAGAGTCTTTGTGTGATTGTGTCTGTGTGAGTTTGTGTGTGAGAGTGTATGTCTGTGAGTGTGTGTCTGTGCGTGGGTGTGTGTCTGTGAGAGAGTGTTTGTGTGTGAGTGCGTGAGTGTGTGAGAGTGTGTGTGACAGTGTGTGTGACAGTGTGTGAGTTTGTGTGAGTGTGCAAGCTAGTGAGTGTGCGTGAGTGAGTGTGCCTGTGTGAGTGTGTGTGTGAAGTGTGTGTGTGACAGTGTGTGACAGTGTGTGAGAGAATGTGAAAGTGTGTGTGCGTGTGTGTGCATGTGTGTGTGTGTGTGTGTGTGTGAGTGTGTGACTGTGTGAGTGTGTTTGTGTGAGTGTGAGTGAGTGAGAGTGTGTGTGAGTGAGCGTGTGTGTGAGTGAGAGTGTGTGTGAGAAAGAGTGTGTGTGAGCGAGAGTGTGTCTGTGAGTGTGTGTCTGTAAGTGAGAGTTTCTGTGAGAGAGTGTGTGTGAGTGTGTGACAGTGTGTGTGAATGAGTGAGAGTGTGTGTGAGAGTGTGAGTGTGAATGTGTGTTAGTATGTTTGTGAGTGTGTGTGAGTGTGTATGTGAGTGTGAGTGTGTGAGTGTAAATGTGTGAGTGTGTGAGTGTGAGTGTGTGTGTGAGTGCGTGTGTTTTTTGTGAGAGTGTGTGTGAGAGTTTTTGTGAGAGTGTTTGTGAGAGTCTTTGTGTGATTGTGTCTGTGTGAGTTTGTGTGTGAGAGTGTGTGTCTGTGAGTGGGTGTGTGTCTGTGAGTGGGTGTCTGTGGGTGTGTGTCTGTGAGAGAGTGTTTGTGTGTGAGTGCATGAGTGTGTGACAGTGTGTGTGACAGTGTGTGTGACAGTGTGTGAGTTTGTGTGAGTGTGCAAGCTAGTGAGTGTGCGTGAGTGAGTGTGCCTGTGTGATTGTGTGTGTGTGAGAGTGTGTGTATGAGAGTGTGTGAGAGTGTGTGAGAGTATGTGAAAGTGTGTGTGCATGAGTGTGTGCATGTGTGTGTGTGTGTGTGAGTGTGTGTGTGTGAGTGTGTGACTGTGAGTGTGTGTGTCTGAGAGAGTGTGCGAGTGAGTGTGAGTGTGCTTGTATGAGTGTGCGATTGAGTGAGTGTGCGTGTGTGAGTTTGCGTGTGTGAGTGTGTTTGAGAGTGTGTGAGAGTGTGTGTGAGAGGTTGTGTGAGTGTGTGTGGGAGAGTGTGTGTGAGAGTGTGTGTGTCTGTGAGAGAGTGTGTGTGAGAGTGTGTGTGTGAGTGCGTGTGTGAGTCTGCGTGCATGAGTGTGCGTGTGTGAGTGTACATGCGTGAGTGTGCATGCATGAGTGTACATGTGTGAGTGTGCGAGTGAGTGAGTGCATGTGTGTCTGAGTGTGTGTGTGTGAGAGTGTGTGTGTGAGTGTGTGCGTGTGAGTGAGTGTGTGAGTGTGTGTGTATGAGTGAGGGTGTGTGTGAGAGAGTGTGTGTGAGCTAGAGGGTGTGTCTGTGAGTGTGTGTCTGTGAGTGTGTGTCTGTGAGTGTGTGTCTGTGAGAGAATGTGTGTGAGAGTGAGGTGAGAGTGTGTGTGTGTGTAAGAGTGTGTGTGAGTGTTAGTGAGTGTGCCTGCGTGAGTGTGTGTATGTGAGCGAGTGCATGCGTCTGTGAGTGTGTGTCTGTGAGAGAGTGTGTGTGAGAGAGTGTGTGTGAGTGTGTGTGTGTGAGTGTGTGTGTGAGAGAGTGTGTGTGTGAGTGTGTGTGAGAGTGTGTGTTAGAGCGTGTGAGTGCGAGTGTGTGAGTGTGAGAGGCTGTGTGTGCATGAGTTTTCATGTGTGAATGTGCATGTGTGAGTGTGCGAGTGAGTGAGTGTGCATGTGTGAGTGAGTGAATGTGATTGTCTGTGTGTGTGTGAGAGAGTGTGCGTGTTAGTGTGAGGGTGTGTGTGAGTGTGTTTGTGTGAGTGTGTGAGAGTGTGTGTATGAGTGAGAGTGTGTGTGAGAGAGTGTGTGTGAGCTAGAGGGTGTGTCTGTGAGTGTGTGTCTTGAGTGTGTGTCTGTGAGTTTGTGTCTGTGAGAGAATGTGTGTGAGAGTGAGTGTGAGAGTGTGTGTGTGTAAGAGTGTGTGTGAGAGTGTTAGTGAGTGTGCATGTGTGAGTGTGTGTGTGTGTGTGAGAGAGTGCATGTGTCTGTGAGTGTGTCTCTGTGAGACAGTGTGTGTTAGAGAGTGTGTGTGAGCGTGTGTGTGTGAGTGTGTGTGTGACAGAGTGTGTGTGTGAGAGTATGTGAGAGTGTGTGTTAGAGTGTGTGAGTGTGCGTGTGTGAGTGTGTGTGAGTGTGTGTGTGTGCGTGCATGAGTTTGCATGTGTGAATGTGCATGTGTGAGTGTGCGAGTGACTGAGTGTGCATGTGTGAGGGAGTGAATGTGATTGTGTGTGTGTGAGTGTGTGTGTTAGTGTGAGTGTGTGTGTGTGTGTGTGTTTGTGTGAGTGTGAGTGAGTGAGAGTGTGTGTGTGAGAGTGTGTGTGAGTGAGAGTATGTGTGAGAAACAGTGTGTGTGAGCGAGAGTGTGTCTGTGAGTGTGTGTCTGTAAGTGAGTGTCTATGAGAGAGTTTCAGTGAGAGAGTGTGTGTGAGTGTTTGACATTGTGTGTGAATGATTGAGAGTGTGTGTGAATGTGAGTGCGAGTGTGAGTGAGTGTGTGTTAGTGTGTTTGTGAGTGTTTGTGAGTGTGTGATTGTGTGTGAGTGTGTGAGTGTGAATGTGTGAGTCTGTGAGTGTGTGATTGTGAGTGTGTGTGTGTGTTTTTGTGAGAGTGTGTGTGAGAGTTTTTGTGAGAGTCTTTGTGTGATTGTGTCTGTGTGAGTTTGTGTGTGAGTGTGTGTGTCTGTGAGTGTGATTCTGTGAGTGGGTGTCTGTGGGTGTGTGACTGTGAGAGAGTGTTTGTGTGTGAGAGTGCGTGAGTGTGTGACAGTGTGTGAGTTTGTGTGAGTGTGCAAGCTAGTGAGTATGCGTGAGTGAGTGTGCCTGCGTAAGTGTGTGTGTGTGAGAGTGTGTGTGTGAGAGTGTGTGAGAGTATGTGAAAGTGTGTGTGCGTGAGTGTGTGTGCATGTGTGTGTGTGAGTGTGTGACTGTGAGTGTGTGTCTGAGAGAGTGTGTCTGTGAGTGTGTGTGCTTGTATGAGTGTGCGAGTGAGTGAGTGTGCGTGTGTGAGTTTGCATGTGTGAGTGTGTTTGAGAGTGTGTGAGAGGGTGTGTGTCTGTGAGAGAGTGTGTGTGAGAGTGTGTGTGTGGGTGAGTGTGTGTGAATGTGCGTGCATGAGTGTGCGTGTGTGAGTGTATGTGCATGAGTGTGCATGCATGAGTGTATGTGCGTGAGTGTGGAAGTGAATGTGTGCATGTGTGTGTGTGTGAGTGTGTGACTGTGAGTGTGTGTTTCTGGGAGAGTGTGCGATTGAGTGTGAGTGTGCTTGTATGAGTGTGCGAGTGAGTGAGTGTGCGTGTGTGAGTTTGCATGTGTGAGTGTGTTTGAGAGTGTGTGAGAGGGTGTGTGTCTGTGAGAGAGTGTGTGTGAGAGTGTGTGTGTGTGAGAGTGTGTGTGAATGTGCGTCCATGAGTGTGCCTGTGTGAGTGTATGTGCGTGAGTGTGAATGCATGAGTGTATGTGCGTGAGTGTGCGAGTGATTGTGTGCATGTGTGAGTGAGTGTGTGTGTGTGTGTGAGAGAGTGTGTGTGTGAGTGTGTGCGTGTGAGTGTGAGTGTGTGTGTATGAGTGAGAGTGTGTGTGAGAGTGTGTGTGTGAGCTAGAGGGTGTGTCTGTGAGTGTGTGTCTGTGAGTTTGTGTCTGTGAGAGAATGTGTGTGAGAGTGAGTGTGAGAGTGTGTGTGTGTGTAAGAGTGTGTGTGAGAGTGGTAGTGAGTGTGCCTGCTTGAATGTGTGTTTGTGAGAGAGTGCATGTGTCTGTGAGTGTGTGTCTGTGAGAGAGTGTGTGTGAGAGAGTGTGTGTGTGTGAGTGTGTGTGTGAGAGAGTGTGTGTGTGAGAGTATGTGAGAGTGTGTGTAGAGAGTGTGAATGTGAGTGTGTGAGTGTGAGTGTGAGTGTGTGCTTGGCTTTGTATGTGTGAATGTGCATGTGTGAGAGTGCGAGTGAGTGAGTGTGCATGTGTGAGTGAGTGAATGTGATTGTGTGTGTGAGTGTGTGTGTGTGTGTGAGTGTGTGTGTGTGTGAGTGTGTTTGTGTGAGTGAGTGAGAGTGTGTGTGTGTGAGTGAGAGTGTGTGTGAGAAAGAATGTGTGTGAGCAAGAGTGTGTCTGTGAGTGTGTGTCTGTAAGTGAGTGTCTGTGAGAGAGTTTCTGCGAGAGAGTGTGTGTAAATGTGTGACAGTGTTTGTGAATGAGTGTGTGTGTATGTGAGTGTGAGTGGGAGTGTGAGTGAGTGTGTGTTACTGTGTTTGTGAGTGTGTGAGAGTGTGTGAGTGTGTGTGAGTGTGAATGTGTGAGTGAGTGAGTGTGAGTTTGTGTGTGAGTGTGTGTGTATGCTTTTGTGAGAGTGTGTGTGAGAGTTTTTGTGAGAGTGTTTGTGAGAGTGTTTGTGTGATTGTGTGTGTGTGTGTGTGTGTGTGAGAGAGAGACAGTGTGTGTCTGTGAGTGTGTTTGTGAGTGTGTGTCTGTGAGTGTGTGTCTGTGGGTGTGTGTCTGTGAGAGAGTGTTTATGTGTGAGAGTGTGAGTGTGTGAGAGTGTGTGTGACAGTGTGTGTGAGAGTGTATGAGTTTGTGAGTGTGCAAGCTAGCGAGTGTGCGTGAGTGAGTGTGCCTGCGTGAGTGTGTGTGAGTGTGTGTGTGTGAGAGTGTGTGTGTGAGAGAGCGTGAGTGTATGTGAAAGTGTGTGTGCATGAGTGTGTGTGCATGTTTGTGTGTGTGTGTGAGTGTGTGTGTGAGTGTGTGACTGTGAGTGCGTGTGTCTGAGAGAGTGTGCGAGTGAGTGTGAGTGTGCTTGTGTGAGTGTGCGAGTGAGCGAGTCTGCGTGTGTGAGTTTGCGTGTGTGAGTGTGTGTGTGAGTGTGTGTGAGAGGGTGTGAGGCTGAGAGATGGTGTGTGTGAGAGTTTTTGTGTGTGTGTGAGTATGTATGAATGTGTGTGCGTGAGTGTGCGTGTGTGAGTGTACATGCGTGAGTGTGTGAGTGTGTGTGTGTGCATGTGTGAGTGTGTGTGTGTGAGTGTGTGTGTGAGTGTGTGCGTGTGAGTGTGAGTGTGAGAGTGTGCGTGTGAGTGAGAGTGTGTGTGAGAGAGTGTGTGTGAGCTAGAGGGTGTGTCTGTGAGTGTGTATCAGTGAGTGTGTGTCTGGGAGAGAGTGCATGTGTATGTGAGTGTGAGACTGTGTGTGTGTGTAAGAGTGTGTGTGAGTGTGTGTTTGTGTCTGTGTGTGTGAGAGAGAGTGTGCGTGTGAGAGTGTGTAAGAGTTTGTGAGAGTATGTGAAATTTTGAGTGCGTGAGTGTGTGTGCATGAGTGTGTGTGTGTGTGAGAGTGTGTGTGCATGTGTCTGAGAGAGTGTGCGAGTGAGTGAGTGTGAGTGTGCTTGTGTGAGTGTGCGAGTGAGTGAGTGTGCATGTGTGAGTGTGCGTGTGTGTTTGTGAGTGTGTGTGAATGTGCAGGCGTGGGTGTACAAGCATGAGTGGGCGAATGAGCGAGTCTGCGAGTTTGAGTGAGTGTGCGTGTGTGCGTGTGTGTGTGAGCGTGTGAGTGTGTGTCTGTGAGTGTGAGTGTGTGTTTGTGAGTGTGTGTGTGTGAGTGTTCGTGTGTGAGCAAGAGTGTGTGTGAGTATGAGTGTGTGTGTGAGCTAGAGGGTGTCTCTGTGAGTGTGTGTCTGTGAGAGAGTGTGTGTGAGAGTGTGAGTGTGAGAGTATTGTGTGTGTGTGTGTGTGTGTGTAAGAGTGTGTGTGAGAGTGTGAGTGAGTGTGCCTGTGTGATTGTGTGTGTGTGTGAGAGAGTGCATGTGTCTGTGAGTGTGTCTGTGAGAGAGTGTGTGTGAGAGAATCTGTGTGAGTGTGTGTGTGAGTGTGTGTGTGAGAGTGTGTGTGTGAGAGTGTGTGAGAGTGTGTGAGAGTATGTGAAAGTGTGTGTGCGTGAGTGTGTGTGTGTGAGTGAGTCTGTGTGTGATTGTGTGTGTGTGAGAGAGTGTGCGAGTGAGTGTGAGTGTGCTTGTGTGAGTGTGCGAGTGAGTGAGTGTGTGTGTGAGTGTGCGTGTGTGAGTGTGAGTGTGTGTGAGTGTGTGTGAAGGTACATGTGTGAGTGTGTGTGTGTGAGTGTACGTGCCTAAGTGTGTGAGTGAGTGTGTGCTTGTGTGAGTGATTGTGCGTCTGTGAGAGTGTGTGCTTGAGTGTGTGCATGTGAGTGTGAGTGTGAGTGTGTGTGTGTCAGTGAGAGTGTGTGTGAGTGTGAGTGTGTATGAGCTAGAGGGTGTGTCTGTGAGCGTGTGTCTGAGTGTGTCTGTGAGAGAATGTGTGTGAGTGTGAGTTTGAGAGTATATGTGTGTGTAAGAGTGCGTGTGAGAGTGAGTTAGTGTGCCTGCGTGAGTGTGTGTGTGTGAGAGAGAGTGCATGTGTCTTTGAGTGTGTGTCTGTGAGAGAGTGTGTGTGAGAGAGTGTGTGTGAGTGTGTGTGCATGAGTGTGTGTGTGTGTGTGTGTGTCTGTGAGAGTGTGCGAGTGAGGTGAGTGTGCTTGTGTGAGTGTACGAGTGAGTGAGTGCACGTGTGTGAGTGTGAGTGTGTGTGAGAGAGTGTGTGTCTGTGAGAGAGTGTGTTTGAGAGTGTTTGTGAGTATATGAGAATGCGTGCGCGGGTGGGTGTACGTGCGTGAGTGTGCGTGCGTGAGTGTACATGCATGAGTGTGTGAATGAGTGAGTCTGCCTGTGTGAGTGAGTGTACGTGTGAGTGTGAGTATGTGTATGTGAGTGTGTCTGTGTGAGTGTGTGTGTGTGAGTGAGAGTGTGTGTTAGAGAGTGTGTGTGAGCTAGAGGGTGTGTCTGTGAGTGTGTGTCTGTGCGTATGTGTCTGTGAGTGTGTGTATGTGAGAGAGTGTGTGTGAGAGTGTGAAAGTGTGAGTGTGAGAGTATGTGTGTGAGAGTGGGTGTGTGATTGTGTGTGTGTGTGTGCTTGTGAGTCTGTGTGAGAGAGTGTGTCTGAGAGAGAGTGTGTATCTGTTTGTGTGTGTCTGTGAGTATGTGTCTGTGAGTGTGTGTCTGTGAGAGAGTGTGTGTGAGAGTGTGAGTGTGAGATTATGTGAGTGTGAGAGTATGTGTGTGAGAGTGTGTGTGAGAGTGGGTGTGTGATTGTGTGTGTGTGAGTGTGTGTTTGTGAGTGTGTGTGAGAGAGAGTGTGTGTGAGAGAGGGTGTGTATCTCTGTGTGTGTGTCTGTGAGTTTGTGTCTGCGAGAGTGTCTGTGAGAGTGTGTGTCTGTGAGAGAGTGTGTGTGAGAGTGTGAGTGTGTGTGAGTGTGTGTGAATGCGTGTGAGAGAGAGAGCGTGTGTGAGAGTATGTGTGAGAGTGTGTGTGAGAGTGTTTGTGATAGAGTGTGTGAGAGAGTGTGTGAGAGTGTGTGTAAGAGTGTGTGAGAGAGAGTGTGTGCGAGATTGTGTGCGAGAGTGTGTGTGAGTGTGTGTGTGTAAGAGTGTGTGTGAGAGAGAGAGTGTGAGTGTGTGAGTGTGAGTGTAAGTGTGAGTGTGTGTGTGAGAGAGTTGTCTGAGTGTGAGTGTGAGTGTGCTTGTGTGAGTGTGCGAGTGAGTGAGTGTGAATGTGTGAGTGTGCATGTGAGAGTGTGAGTTTGTGTGAGAGAGTGTGCGTCTGTGAGAGAGTGTGTGTGAGAGTGTGAGTGTGTGTGAGTGTGTGTGAAAGTGCGTGCGTGAGTGTGCGTGTGTGAGTGTACGTGCATGAGTGTACGTGCGTGATGTGTACGTGCATGAGTGTGCGGGTGAGTGTGTGCTTGCAATAGTGATTGTGTGTGTGTGAGTGTGTGTGTGAGTGTTTGTGTGTGAGTGCGTGTGTGTGAGTGAGAGTGTGTGAGAGAGTGTGTGTGTGAGCTAGAGGGTGTGTCTGTGAGTGTGTGTCTGTGTGTGTGTGCCTGTGAGAGAATGTGTGTGAGAGTGCGTTTGAGAGTGTGTGTGCGTAAGAGTGTGTGAGAGTGTGAGTGAGTGTGCCTGCATGAGTGTGTGTGTGTGAGAGAGAGTGCATGTGTCTTTGAGTGTGTGTCTGTGAGTGAATGTGTGTGAGAGAGTGTGTGTGAGTGTGTGTGTGTGAGTGTGTGTGTGAGAGAGTGTGTGTATGAGAGTGTGTGAGAGTATGTGAAAGTGTGAGTGCGTGAGTGTGTGTGCATGAGTGTGTGTGTGTGAGTGTGTGTGTGTCTGAGAGAGTGTGCGAGTGAGTGAGTGTGAGTGTGCTTGTGTGAGTGTGCGAGTGAGTGAGTGTGCATGTGTGAGGGTGCGTGTGTGAGTGTGAGTGTGTGTGAGAGAGTGTGAGAGAGTGAGTGTCTGTGAGAGAGCTTGTGTGAGAGTGTGTATGTGTGAGTGTGTTTGAATGTGTGTGCGTGGGTGGGTGTACGTGCACGAGTGTGCGTGCGTGAATGTACATGCATGATTGTGCGAATGAGTGAGTCTGCGTGTGTGAGTGAGTGTGCGTGTGAGTCTGCATTTGTGAGAGTGTGCGTGTGAGTATGAGTGTGAGTGTGAGTGTGTGTGTGTGAGTGTGTCTGTGTGAGTGTGTGTGCATGAATGAGAGTGTGTGTGAGAGAGTGTGTGTGAGCTAGAGGGTGTGTCGGTGAGTGTGTGTCTGTGAGTATGTGTCTGTGAGTGTGTGTCTGTGAGAGAGTGTGTGTGAGAGTGTGAGTGTGCGAGTATGTGTGTGAGAGTGTGTGTGAGTGAGTGTGTGATTGTGTGTCTGTGAGTGTGTGTTTATGAGTGTGTGTGTGTGTGAGTGTGTGTCTGTGAGAATTTCTATGAGAGTGTGTGTGAGAGTGTCTGTGTTTGTGAGTGTGTGTGAATGTGTGTGAGTGTGTGTGAGAGTGTCTGTGTCAGTGTGTGTGTGAGATAGACTGTGTGCGTCTGTGAGAGTGTCTGTGAGTCTGTGTCTGTCAGTGGGTGTCTGTGGGTGTGTGTCGGTGAGAGAGTGTTTGTGTGTGAGAGTGTATGAGTGTGTGAGAGTGTGTGTGACAGTGTGTGTGAGAGTGTGTGAGTTTGTGTGAGTGTGCAAACTAGTGAGTGTGCGTGAGTGAGTGTGCTTGCGTGAGTATGTGTGCGTGAGAGAGTGTGTGTGTCCGTGAGAGAGTGTGTGTGAGGGAGTGAGTGTGAGTGTGTGTGTGAGTGTGTGTGTGTGTGAGAGTGTGTGTGTGACAGTGTGTGTGTGAGAGTGTGTGAGAGTGTGTGAGAGCATGTGAAAGTGTGTGTGCGTGAGTGTGTGTGCATGTGTGTGTGTGTGTGTGAGTGTGTGTGTGTGAGTGTGTGACTGTGAGTGTGTGTGTCTGGGAGAGTGTGTGAGTGAGAGTGAGTGTGCTTGTGTGACTGTGTGAGTGAGTGAGTGTTCATGTGTGAGTTTGCGTGTGTGAGTGTGAGTGTGTGTGAGAGGGTGTGTGTCTGTGAAAGAGTGTGTGTGAGAGTGTGTGAGTGTGAGTGTGAGTGTGTGTGTGTGTGAATGTGCATGTGTGAGTGTGCATGTGCGAGCGTGCGAGTGAGTGAGTGTGCATGTGTGAGTTAGTGAGTGTAATTGTGTGTGTGTGAGTGTGTGTGTTAGTGTGAGTGGGTGTGTGTATGAGTGTGTTTGTGTGAGTGTGAGTGAGAGAGAGTGTGTGTGAGTTAGTGTGTGTGAGAGAGAGTGTGTGTGAGCGAGAGTGTGTCAGTGAGTGTGTGTCTGTAAGTGAGTGTCTGTAAGTGAGTTTTTGTGAGAGAGTGTGTGTGAGTGGGTGAGAGTGTGTGTGCGAGTGAGTGAGTGTGTGTTAGTGTGTTTGTGAGTGTATGTAAGTGTGTGAGTTTGTGAGTGTGAGGGTGTGTGAGTGTGAATGTGTGAGTGTGTGAGTGTGAGTGTTTTTGTGAGAGTGTTTGTGTGATTGTGTCTGTGTGAGTTTGTGTGTGTGAGTGTGTGTTTGTGAGTGTGTGTGTGTGAGTGTGTGTGTGTGTGTGTGTGTGTGAGTGAGTGTGTGTGTGAGAGAGAGTGTGTGTGAGAGTATGTGTGAGAGTGTGTGTGAGAGTGTTTGTGATAGAGTATGTGAGAGTGAGTTTGAGAGTGTGTGTGTGTGTAAGAGTGTGTGAGAGTGTGAGTGAGTGTGCCTGCGTGAGTGTGTGAGTGAGAGAGAGTGCATGTGTCTTTGAGTGTGTGTCTGTGAGTGAGTGTGTGTGAGAGAGTGTGTGTGAGTGTGTGTGTGCGAGTATGTGTGTGAGTGTGTGAGAGTATGTGAAAGTGTGAGTGCGTGAGTGTGTGTGCATGAGTGTGTGTGTGAGTGTGTGTGTGTGTCTGAGAGAGTATGCGAGTGAGTGAGTGTGAGTTTGCTTGTGTGAGTGTGCGAGTGAGTGAGTGTGCGTGTGTGAGGGTGCATATGTGAGTGTGTGTGTGTGTGTGTGAGAGAGTGTGTGTGAGTGTGTGTGTGTGTGAGAGCATTTGAATGTGTGTGCGTGGGTGGGTGTACATACACGAGTGTGCGTGCGTGAGTGTACGTGCATGAGTGTGCGAATGAGTGAGTCTGCTTGTGTGAGTGAGTGTGCGTGTGAGTATGCATTTGTGAGTGTGTGCGTGTGAGTGTGAGTGTGTGTGTGTGAGTGTGTCTGTGTGAGTGTGTGTGATGAGTGAGAGTGTGTGTGAGTGTGTGTGAGCTAGAGGGTGTGTCGGTGAGTGTGTGTCTGTGAGTATGTGTCTGTGAGAGTGTGACTGTGAGAGAGTGTGTGTGAGAGTGTGAGTGTGAGAGTATGTGTGTGAGAGTTTGTGTGAGAGTGGGTGTGTGATTGTGTGTGTGTGAGTGTGTGTTTGTGAGTGTGTGTGATAGAGAGTGTGTGTGAGAGACAGTGTGTATCTGTGAGTGTGTGTCTGTAAGTTTGTGTTTGTGAGTGTGTGTGAGAGTGTGTGTGAGAGTGCGTGCACGTGTGTGAGTTTGTATGAGTGTTTGTGAGTGAGTGTGCATGCGTAAGTGTGCATGTGTGAGTGTGCGTGCGAGAGAGAGTGTGCATGATTGAGTGTGTGTCTGCAAGAGAGTGTGTGTGAGAGTGTATGTGACAGGGTGTGTGAGTGTGTGTGGGAGAGTGTGTGTGAGATTGTGTGTGTGTGTGTGTAAGAGTGTGTGTGAGTGAGTGTGCATGTGTGAGTGTGCGTGTGTGAGTGTGTGTGAGTGTGAGAGTGTGTGTGGGAGTGTGAGTGTGTGTGAGTGTGTGAGTGTGCATGCGTGAGTGTGCGAGTGAGTGAGTGGTTGTGTGTGTGAGTGAGTGAGTGAGTGTGAGTGTTTGTGTGTGAGTGTGAGTGTGTGTGTGTGTTTGTGTGAGTGTGTTAGTCTGTGTGAGAGAGAGTGTGTGTGAGAGAGAGTGTGTGAGAGAGAGTGTGTGTGAGAGGGTGTGTGTCAGGGTGTGTGAGAGTGTGTGTGTGTGTGTGAGTGTGTGTGTGAGTGTGTCTGTGTGTGATTGTGAGTGTGTGTGAGTGTGTGTTAGTGTGAGTGTGAGTGTGTGTGTGTGATTGTAAGTGTGTGTGAGTGGGTGTGAGTGTGTGTGTGTGTGTGTGATTGTGTAAGTGTGTGTGTGTGTGAGTGTGGGTGCGAGTGTGTGAGTGTGAGTGTGTGTGTGTGTTTTTCTGAGTGTGTGTGTGAGTTTTTATGTGTGAGTGTGTGTTTGTGAGTGTGTGTGTGTGTGTCTGTGAGATTTTCTGTGAGAGTGTGTATGAGAGTGTCTGTGTTTGTGAGTGTGTGTGAATGTGTGTGTGTGTGTGAGAGTGTCTGTGTCAGTGTGTGTGTGAGAGAGACTGTGTGTGTCTGTGAGTGTGTCTCTGAGTGTGTGTCTGTGAGTGGGTGTCTGTGGGTGCGTTTCTGTGAGAGAGTGTTTGTGTGTGAGAGTGTGTGAGTGTGTGAGAGTGTGTGTCACAGTGTGTGTGAGAGTGTGTGAGTTTGGGTGAGTGTGGAAGCTAGTGAGTGTGCGTGAGTGAGTGTGCCTGCGTGAGTATGTGTGTGAGAGAGAGTGTGTGTGTCTGTGAGTGTGTGTCTGTGAGAGAGTGTGTGTGAGAGTGTGTGTGTGAGTGTGTGTGTGTGTGACTGTGTGTGTGCAAGAGTCTGTGTGTGAGAGTGTGTGAGAGTGTGTGAGAGAATGTGAAAGTGTGTGCGTGAATGTGTGTGCATGCGTGTGTGTGTGAGTGCGTGTGTGTGAGTGTGTGTGTGAGTGTGTGTGTCTGAGAGAGTGTGCGAGTGAGTGTGTGTGTGCTTGTGTGAGTGTGCAAGTGAGTGTGTGCATGTGTGAGTGAGTGTGTGTGTGCGTGAGAGTGTGTGTGAGTGTGTGTGTGTGAGTGTGAGTGTGAGTGTGTGTGTGAGTGAGAGTGTGTGAGTGTGTGAGTGTGAATGTGTGAGTGTGTGTGTGTGAGTGTGAGTGTGTGTGTGAGAGTGTGTGTGTGACAGTGTGTGTGTGAGAGTGTGTGAGAGTGTGTGAGAGCATGTGAAAGTGTGTGTGCGTGAGTGTGTGTGCATGTGTGTGTGTGTGTGTGAGTGTGTGTGTGTGAGTGTGTGACTGTGAGTGTGTGTGTCTGGGAGAGTGTGTGAGTGAGAGTGAGTGTGCTTGTGTGACTGTGTGAGTGAGTGAGTGTTCATGTGTGAGTTTGCGTGTGTGAGTGTGAGTGTGTGTGAGAGGGTGTGTGTCTGTGAAAGAGTGTGTGTGAGAGTGTGTGAGTGTGAGTGTGAGTGTGTGTGTGTGTGAATGTGCATGTGTGAGTGTGCATGTGCGAGCGTGCGAGTGAGTGAGTGTGCATGTGTGAGTTAGTGAGTGTAATTGTGTGTGTGTGAGTGTGTGTTAGTGTGAGTGGGTGTGTGTATGAGTGTGTTTGTGTGAGTGTGAGTGAGAGAGAGTGTGTGTGAGTTAGTGTGTGTGAGAGAGAGTGTGTGTGAGCGAGAGTGTGTCAGTGAGTGTGTGTCTGTAAGTGAGTGTCTGTAAGTGAGTTTTTGTGAGAGAGTGTGTGTGAGTGGGTGAGAGTGTGTGTGCGAGTGAGTGAGTGTGTGTTAGTGTGTTTGTGAGTGTATGTAAGTGTGTGAGTTTGTGAGTGTGAGGGTGTGTGAGTGTGAATGTGTGAGTGTGTGAGTGTGAGTGTTTTTGTGAGAGTGTTTGTGAGAGTGTTTGTGTGATTGTGTCTGTGTGAGTTTGTGTGTGTGAGTGTGTGTTTGTGAGTGTGTGTGTGTGTGTGTGTGTGTGTGTGTGTGAGTGAGTGTGTGTGTGAGAGAGAGTGTGTGTGAGAGTATGTGTGAGAGTGTGTGTGAGAGTGTTTGTGATAGAGTATGTGAGAGTGAGTTTGAGAGTGTGTGTGTGTGTAAGAGTGTGTGAGAGTGTGAGTGAGTGTGCCTGCGTGAGTGTGTGAGTGAGAGAGAGTGCATGTGTCTTTGAGTGTGTGTCTGTGAGTGAGTGTGTGTGAGAGAGTGTGTGTGAGTGTGTGTGTGCGAGTATGTGTGTGAGTGTGTGAGAGTATGTGAAAGTGTGAGTGCGTGAGTGTGTGTGCATGAGTGTGTGTGTGTGAGTGTGTGTGTGTGTCTGAGAGAGTATGCGAGTGAGTGAGTGTGAGTTTGCTTGTGTGAGTGTGCGAGTGAGTGAGTGTGCGTGTGTGAGGGTGCATATGTGAGTGTGTGTGTGTGTGTGAGAGAGTGTGTGTGAGTGTGTGTGTGTGTGAGAGCATTTGAATGTGTGTGCGTGGGTGGGTGTACATACACGAGTGTGCGTGCGTGAGTGTACGTGCATGAGTGTGCGAATGAGTGAGTCTGCTTGTGTGAGTGAGTGTGCGTGTGAGTATGCATTTGTGAGTGTGTGCGTGTGAGTGTGAGTGTGTGTGTGTGAGTGTGTCTGTGTGAGTGTGTGTGATGAGTGAGAGTGTGTGTGAGTGTGTGTGAGCTAGAGGGTGTGTCGGTGAGTGTGTGTCTGTGAGTATGTGTCTGTGAGAGTGTGACTGTGAGAGAGTGTGTGTGAGAGTGTGAGTGTGAGAGTATGTGTGTGAGAGTTTGTGTGAGAGTGGGTGTGTGATTGTGTGTGTGTGAGTGTGTGTTTGTGAGTGTGTGTGATAGAGAGTGTGTGTGAGAGACAGTGTGTATCTGTGAGTGTGTGTCTGTAAGTTTGTGTTTGTGAGTGTGTGTGAGAGTGTGTGTGAGAGTGCGTGCACGTGTGTGAGTTTGTATGAGTGTTTGTGAGTGAGTGTGCATGCGTAAGTGTGCATGTGTGAGTGTGCGTGCGAGAGAGAGTGTGCAAGATTGAGTGTGTGTCTGCAAGAGAGTGTGTGTGAGAGTGTATGTGACAGGGTGTGTGAGTGTGTGTGGGAGAGTGTGTGTGAGATTGTGTGTGTGTGTGTGTAAGAGTGTGTGTGAGTGAGTGTGCATGTGTGAGTGTGCGTGTGTGAGTGTGTGTGAGTGTGAGAGTGTGTGTGGGAGTGTGAGTGTGTGTGAGTGTGTGAGTGTGCATGCGTGAGTGTGCGAGTGAGTGAGTGGTTGTGGGTGTGAGTGAGTGAGTGAGTGTGAGTGTTTGTGTGTGAGTGTGAGTGTGTGTGTGTGTTTGTGTGAGTGTGTTAGTCTGTGTGAGAGAGAGTGTGTGTGAGAGAGAGTGTGTGAGAGAGAGTGTGTGTGAGAGGGTGTGTGTCAGGGTGTGTGAGAGTGTGTGTGTGTGTGTGAGTGTGTGTGTGAGTGTGTCTGTGTGTGATTGTGAGTGTGTGTGAGTGTGTGTTAGTGTGAGTGTGAGTGTGTGTGTGTGATTGTAAGTGTGTGTGAGTGGGTGTTAGTGTGTGTGTGTGTGTGTGATTGTGTAAGTGTGTGTGTGTGTGAGTGTGGGTGCGAGTGTGTGAGTGTGAGTGTGTGTGTGTGTTTTTCTGAGTGTGTGTGTGAGTTTTTATGTGTGAGTGTGTGTTTGTGAGTGTGTGTGTGTGTCTGTGAGATTTTCTGTGAGAGTGTGTATGAGAGTGTCTGTGTTTGTGAGTGTGTGTGAATGTGTGTGTGTGTGTGAGAGTGTCTGTGTCAGTGTGTGTGTGAGAGAGACTGTGTGTGTCTGTGAGTGTGTCTCTGAGTGTGTGTCTGTGAGTGGGTGTCTGTGGGTGCGTTTCTGTGAGAGAGTGTTTGTGTGTGAGAGTGTGTGAGTGTGTGAGAGTGTGTGTCACAGTGTGTGTGAGAGTGTGTGAGTTTGGGTGAGTGTGGAAGCTAGTGAGTGTGCGTGAGTGAGTGTGCCTGCGTGAGTATGTGTGTGAGAGAGAGTGTGTGTGTCTGTGAGTGTGTGTCTGTGAGAGAGTGTGTGTGAGAGTGTGTGTGTGAGTGTGTGTGTGTGTGACTGTGTGTGTGCAAGAGTCTGTGTGTGAGAGTGTGTGAGAGTGTGTGAGAGAATGTGAAAGTGTGTGCGTGAATGTGTGTGCATGCGTGTGTGTGTGAGTGCGTGTGTGTGAGTGTGTGTGTGAGTGTGTGTGTCTGAGAGAGTGTGCGAGTGAGTGTGTGTGTGCTTGTGTGAGTGTGCAAGTGAGTGTGTGCATGTGTGAGTGAGTGTGTGTGTGCGTGAGAGTGTGTGTGAGTGTGTGTGTGTGAGTGTGAGTGTGAGTGTGTGTGTGAGTGAGAGTGTGTGAGTGTGTGAGTGTGAATGTGTGAGTGTGTGTGTGTGAGTGTGAGTGTGTGTGTGAGTGTGTGTGTGTTTTTGTGAGAGTGTGTGAGAGTTTTTGTGAGAGTGTTTGTGAGAGGCTTTGTGTGATTGTATCTGTGTGAGTTTGTGTGTGTGAGTGTGTGTTTGTGAGTGTGTATGTTTGTGAGTGTGTGTGTGAGTGTGTGTGATAGAGAGTGTGTGTGAGAGACATTGTGTATCTCTGAGTGTGTGTCTGTGAGTTTGTGTCTGTGAGAGTGTGTGTGAGAGTGTTTGTGAGAGTGTGTGCGCGTGTGTGAGTTTGTATGAGTGAGTGTGAGTGTGCATGCATAAGTGTGCATGCGTGAGTGTGCGTGCAAGAGAGAGTGTGCATGATGGAGTGTGTGTCTGTGAGTGTGTGTCTGCGAGAGAGTGTGTGTGAGAGTCTATGTGACAGGGTGTGTGAGTGTGTGTGGGAGAGTGTGTGTGCGAGTGTGTGTGTGTGTAAGAGTGTGCGTGAGATTGTGAGTGAGTGTGCATGTGTGAGTGTGCGTGTGTGAGTGTGTGTGAGTGTGAGAGTGTGTGTGTGTGAGTGTGTGTGTGAGTGCATGTGTGAGTGTGCGAGTGAGTGAGTGTGTGTGTGAGTGAATGAGTGAGTATGAGTGTTTGTGTGTGAGTGTGAGTGTGTGTGTGCTTGTGTGAGTGTGTGAGACTGTGTGAGAGAGAGTGTGTGTGAGAGAGAGTGTGTGAGAGAGAGTGTGTGTGAGAGGGTGTGTGTCAGGGTGTGTGTGTGTGCAAGTGAGTGAGTGTGTGTGTGTGAGTGTGAGTGTGTGTGAGTGTGTGTGTGTGAGTGTATGTGTGAGTGTGTGTGTGTGTGATTGTGAGAGTGTGTGACTGGGTGTTAGTGTGTGCGTGTGTTATTGTGTGAGTGTGAGTGTGTGAGTGTGGGTGCGAGTGTGTGAGTGGGTATGTGTGTGAGTGTGTGTGAGTGTTTTTGTGAGTGTGTGTGAGAGTTTTAATGTGTGAGTGTGTGTTTGTGAGTGTGTGTGTGTGTGTGAGTGTGGGTCTGTGAGAATGTCTGTGAGAGTGTGTGTGAGAGTGTCTGTGTTTGTGAGTGTGTGTGAATGTGTGTGAGAGTGTTTGTGTCAGTGTGTGTGTGAGAAAGACTGTGTGTGCCTGTGAGTGTGTGTGTGAGTGTGTGTCTGTGAGTGGGTGTCTGTGGGTGTGTGTCTGAGAGAGAGAGTTTGTGTGTGAGAGTGTGTGAGAGTGTGTGTGACAGTGTGTGTGACAGTGTGTGAGTTTGTGTGAGTGTGCAAGCTAGTGAGTGTGCGTCAGTGAGTGTGCCTGCGTGAGTGTGTGTGTGTGAGAGAGTGTGTGTGTCTCTGAGTGGGTTTCTGTGAGAGAGTGTGTGTGAGAGTGTGTGTGTGAGTGTGTGTGTGTGTGAGCGTGTGTGTGTGAGACTGTGTGTGAGAGAGTGTGTGAGAGTGTGTGAGTATGTGCGTGTGAGTGTGTGTGTGTGAGTGAGTGCGTGAGTGTGTGAGTGTGAATGTGTGAGTGTGTGAGTGTGAGTGTGTGTGTGAGTGTGAGTGTTTGCGTGTGAGTGTGTGTGCCTGTTTGTGTGAGTGTGTGAGTCTGTGTGAGAGAGAGTGTGTGTGAGAGAGAGTGTGTGAGAGAGAGAGTGTGTGAGAGGGTGTGTGTCAGGGCGTGTGAGAGAGTGTTTGCGAGTGAGTGAGTGTGTGTGTGTGTGAGAGTGAGTGTGTGATTGTGAATGTGTGTGAGAGGGTGTTAGTGTGTGTGTGTGTGATTGTGTGAGTGTAAGTGTGTGTGTGGGTGCGAGTGTGTGATTGTGAGTGTGTGTGTGTGATTGTGTGTGTGTGTTTTTGTGAGTGTGTGTGTAAGAGTGTTTATGTGTGATTGTGTGTTTGTGAGTGTGTGTGTGGGTGAGTGTGTGTGTGAGAGAGAAAGTGTGTGTGTGAGAGAGTGTGTGTCTGAGAGTGTGTGTCTGTGAGTGAATGTGTGTGAGAGTGTGTGTGTGAGAGTGTGTGAGAGTATGTGAAACTGTGCGTGCGTGAGTGTGTGTGCATGTGTGTGTGTGTGTCTGAGAGACTGCGCGAGTGAGTGTGAGTGTGCTTGTGTGAGTGTGCGAGTGAGTGAGTGTGCGTGTGTGAGTTTGCGTGTGTGTGTGTGTGTTAGAGTGTGTGAGTGTGCGTGTGTGAGTGTGAGTGTGTGTGTGTGTACATGAGTTTGCATGTATGAATTTGCATGTGCGAGTGTGCGAGTGACTGAGTGTGCATGTGTGAGTGAGTGAATGTGATTGTGTGTGTGTGAGTGTGTGTGATTGTGTGTGTTAGTGTGGGTGTGTGTGTGTGTGAGTGTGTTTGTGTGAGTGTGAGTGAGTGAGAGTGTGTGTGAGTGAGCGTGTGTGTGAGTGAGAGTGTGTGTGAGAAAGAGTGTGTGTGAGCGAGAGTGTGTCTGTGAGTGTGTGTCTGAAAGTGAGTGTCTGTGAGAGAGTTTCTGTGAGAGAGTGTGTGTGAGTGTGTGATAGTGTGTGTGAATGAGTGAGAGTTTGTGTGAATGTGAGTGTGATTGAGTGTGTGTTAGTGTGTTTGTGAGTGTGTGTGTGTGAGTGTGTGAGTGTAATTGTGTGAGTGTATGAGTGTGAGTGTGTGCGTGAGTGGCATGTGCGTTTTTGTGAGAGTGTGTTTGAGAGTTTTTGTGAGAGTGTCTGTGAGAGTCTTTGTGTGATTGTGTCTGTGTGAGTTTGTGTGTGAGAGTGTGTGTCTGTGAGTGTGTGTCTGTGAGTGGGTGTCTGTGGGTGTGTGTCTGTGAGAGAATGTTTGTGTGTGAGTGCGTGAGTGTGTGAGAGTGTGTGTGACAGTGAGTGTGACAGTGTGTGAGTTTGTGTGAGTGTGCAAGCTAGTGAGTGTGCGTGAGTGAGTCTGCCTGTGTGAGTGTGTGTGTGTGAAGTGTGTGTGTGACAGTGTGTGACAGTGTGTGAGAGAATGTGAAAGTGTGTGTGCGTGAGTGTGTGTGCATGTGTGTGTGTGTGTGAGAGAGAGTGTGTGACTGTGTGAGTGTGTTTGTGTGAGTGTGAGTGAGTGAGAGTGTGTGTGAGTGAGCGTGTGTGTGAGTGAGAGTGTGTGTGAGAAAGAGTGTGTGTGAGCGAGAGTGTGTCTGTGAGTGTGTGTCTGTGAGTGTCTGTGAGAGAGTTTCTGTGAGAGAGTGTGTGTGAGTGTGTGACAGTGTGTGTGAATGAGTGAGAGTCTGTGTGAATGAGAGTGTGAGTGTGTGTTAGTGTGTTTGTGAGTGTGTGTGAGTGTGAGTGTGTGGGTGTGAGTGTGTGAGTGTAAATGTGTGAGTGTGTGAGTGTGAGTGTGTGTGTGAGTGCGTGTGTTTTTTTGTGAGAGTGTGTGTGAGAGTTTTTGTGAGAGTGTTTGTGAGAGTCTTTGTGTGATTGTGTCTGTGTGAGTTTGTGTATGAGAGTGTGTGTCTGTGGGTGTGTGTCTGTGAGAGACTATTTGTGTGTGAGAGTGTGTGAGTGTGTGAGAGTGTGTGTGAGAGTGTGTGTGACAGTGTGTGAGTTTGTGTGAGTGTGCAAGCTAGTGAGTGTGCGTGAGTGAGTGTGCCTGTGTGAGTGTGTGTGTGTGAGAGTGTGTGTGTGAGCGTGTGTGTGAGTGTGTGAGAGTATGTGAAAGTATGTGTGTGTGCGTGTGTGTGCATGTGTGTGTGTGTGTGAGTGTGTGTGTGTGAGTGTGTGACTGTGAGTGTGTGTGTCTGAGAGAGTGTGTGAGTGAGTGTGAGTGTGCTTGTATGAGTGTGCGAGTGAGTGAGTGTGCGTGTGTGAGTTTGCGTGTGTGAGTGTGCTTGAGAGTGTGTGAGAGTGTGTGTGGGAGGTTGTGTGAGTTTGTGTGGGAGAGTGTGTGAGAGTGAATGTGTGTGTGTAAGTGTGTGTGAGAGAGTGAGTGAGTGTGCATGTGTGAGTGTGCGTGTGTGTGTGTGTGTGAGTGTGAGAGTGTGTGTAAGTGTGTGTGCGAGTGTGTGTGAGTGTGCATGCATGAGTATGCGAGTGAGTGAGTGAGTGTGTGTGAGTGTTTGTGTGTGAGTGTGTGTGTGTGTTTGTGTGAGTGTGTGAGTCTGTGTGAGAGAGAGTGTATGTGAGAGAGAGTGTGTGAGAGGGTGTGTTTCAGGGCATGTGAGAGTGTGTTTGCGAGTGAGTGAGTGTTTGTGTGTGTGAGAGTAAGTGTGTGTGAGTGAGTGTGAGTGTGTGTTAGTGTGTGTGTGTGAGTGTGTGTGAGTGTGTGAGTGTGAGTGTGTGAGTGTGAGTGCGAGTGTGTGTGTGAGTGTGTGAGTGTGTGAGTGCTAGTGTGTATGTGTGAGTGTGTGTGTGTGTGTGAGTGTGTGTGTGTGATTGTGAATGCGTGTGAGTGGGTGTTAGTGTGTGTGTGTGTGTGATTGTGTGAGTGTAAGTGTGTGTGTGGTTGCGAGTGTGTGATTGTGAGTGTGTGTGTGATTGTGTGTGTGCGTTTTTGTGAGTGTGTGTAAGAGTATTTATGTGTGATTGTGTGTTTGTGAGTGTGTGTGTGTGTGTGTGTGTGTGCGTGTTTGAGTGTGTGTGTGAGTGTGTGTGTGAGAGAAAGTGTGTGTGTGAGAGTGTGTGTCTGAGATTGTGTGTCTGAGAGTGAATGTGTGTGAGAATGTGTGTGTGAGAGTGTGTGAGAGTGTGTGAGAGTATGTGAAACTGTGTGTGCGTGAGT
Organism: Carcharodon carcharias; assembly: GCF_017639515.1. Lineage (NCBI taxonomy): Eukaryota > Metazoa > Chordata > Chondrichthyes > Lamniformes > Lamnidae > Carcharodon > Carcharodon carcharias. The sequence continues at coordinate 4,000,884 of NC_054488.1, read as the reverse complement.
GTGTGTGCATGTGTGTGTGTATGTGTGTGTCAGAGTGTGTGTGAGTTTGTGACTGTGAGTGTGTGTGTCTGAGAGACTGTGCGAGTGAGTGTGAGTGTGCTTGTGTGAGTGTGCGTGTGTGTGTGTGTGTGAGTGTGAGAGTGTGTGTAAGTGTGTGTGCGAGTGTGTGTGAGTGTGCATGCATGAGTGTGCGAGTGAGTGAGTGAGTGTGTGTGTGAGTGTGAGTGTTTGTGTGTGAGTGTGTTTGTGTGAGTGTGTGAGTCTGTGAGAGAGAGTGTGTGTGAGAGAGAGTGTGTGAGAGAGCGTGTGTGAGAGGGTGTGTGTCAGGGCGTGTGAGAGAGTGTTTGCGAGTGAGTGAGTGTGTGTGTGTGTGTGAGAGTGAGTGTGTGTGAGTGCGTGTCAGTGAGTGTGAGTGTGTGTCAGTGTGTGTGTGAGTGTGTGTGAGTGTGTGAGTGTGAGTGTGTGAGTGTGAGTGCAAGTGTGTGTGTGAGTGTGTGAGTGCAAGTGTGTGTGTGAGTGTGTGTGTGTGTGTGTGAGTGTGTGTGTGTGATTGTGAATGTGTGTGAGTGGGTGTTAGTGTGTGTGTGTGTGATTGTGTGAGTGTAAGTGTGTGTGTGGGTGCGAGTGTGTGATTGTGAGTGTGTGTGTATGATTGTGTGTGTGTTTTTGTGAGTGTGTGTGTAAGAGTGTTTATGTGTGATTGTGTGTTTGTGAGTGTGTGTGTGTGTCTGTGTGTGTGGGTGAGTGTGTGTGTGAGTGTGTGTGTGGGAGAAAATGTGTGTGTGAGAGGGTGTGTGTCTGAGAGTGTGTGTCTGTGAGTGAATGTGTGCGAGAGTGTGTGTGTGAGAGTATGTGACAGTGTGTGAGAGTATGTGAAACTGTGTGTGCGTGAGTGTGTGTGCATGTGTGTGTGTGTGTGTCAGAGTGTGTGTGAGTGTGTGACTGTGAGTGTGTGTGTCTGAGAGACTGTGCGAGTGAGTGTGAGTGCACTTCTGTGAGTGTGTGAGTGAGTGTGCGTGTGTGAGTTTGCGTGTGTGTGTGTGTGAGTATGTGTGAGAGTGTGTGAGAGGGTGTGTGTCAGTGAGAGAATGTGTGTGAGAGTGTGTGTGTGAGTGAGTGTGAATGTGCGTGCATGACTGTGCATGTGTGAGTGTACGTGCGTGAGTGTGCATGCATGAGTGTATGTGCGTGAGTGTGCGAGTGAGTGTGTGCATGTGTGAGTGAGTGTGTGTGTGAGAGTGTGTGTGTGAGTGTGTGATGTGAGTGTGTGTGTGTGAGTGAGAGTGTGTGTGAGAGAGTGTGTGTGAGCTAGAGGGTGTGTCTGTGAGTGTGTGCCTGTGAGTTTGTGTCTGTGAGAGAATGTGTGTGAGAGTGAGTGTGAGAGTGTGTGTTTGTGTGTAAGAGTGTGTGTGAGAGTGTTAGTGAGTGTGCCTGTGTGAGTGTGTGTGTGTGAGAGAGTGCATGTGTCTGTGAGTGTGTGTCTGTGAGAGAGTGTGTGTGATAGAGACTGTGTGAGTGTGTGTGTGTGAGAGTGTGTGTGAGAGAGTGTGTGTTAGAGTGTGAGTGTGCGTGTGTGAATGTGAGTGTGTGTGTACATGAGTTTGCATGTGTGAATTTGCATGTGCGAGTGTGCGAGTGACTGAGTGTGCATGTGTGAGTGAGTGAATGTGATTGTGTGTGTGTGAGTGTGTGTGATTGTGTGTGTTAGTGTGGGTGTGTGTGTGTGTGTGTGTTTGTGTGAGTGTGAGTGAGTGAGAGTGTGTGTGAGTGAGCGTGTGTGTGAGTGAGAGTGTGTCTGAGAAAGAGTGTGTGTGAGCGAGAGTGTGTCTGTGAGTGTGTGTCTGAAAGTGAGTGTCTGTGAGAGAGTTTCTGTGAGAGAGTGTGTGTGAGTGTGTGATAGTGTGTGTGAATGAGTGAGAGTGTGTGTGAATGTGAGTGTGAGTGAGTGTGTGTTTGTGAGTGTGTGTGTGTGAGTGTGTGAGTGTAATTGTGTGAGTGTATGAGTGTGAGTGTGTGTGTGAGTGGCATGTGCGTTTTTGTGAGAGTGTGTTTGAGAGTTTTTGTGAGAGTGTCTGTGAGAGTCTTTGTGTGATTGTGTCTGTGTGAGTTTGTGTGTGAGAGTGTGTGTCTGTGAGTGTGTGTCTGTGAGTGGGTGTCTGTGGGTGTGTGTCTGTGAGAGAGTGTTTGTGTGTGAGTGCGTGAGTGTGTGAGAGTGTGTGTGACAGTGAGTGTGACAGTGTGTGAGTTTGTGTGAGTGTGCAAGCTAGTGAGTGTGCGTGAGTGAGTCTGCCTGTGTGATTGTGTGTGTGTGAAGTGTGTGTGTGACAGTGTGTGAGAGAATGTGAAAGTGTGTGTGCATGAGTGTATGTGCATGTGTGTGTGTGTGTGTGTGAGTGTGTGACTGTGTGAGTGTGTTTGTGTGAGTGTGAGTGAATGAGAGTGTGTATGAGTGAGCGTGTGTGTGAGAAAGAGTGTGTGTGAGCGAGAGTGTGTCTGTGAGTGTGTGTCTGTAAGTGAGTGTCTGTGAGAGAGTTTCTGTGAGAGAGTGTGTGTGAGTGCGTGAGTGTGTGAGTGCTAGTGTGTGTGAGAGTGTGTGTGTGTGTGTGTGATTGTGAATGTGTGTGAGTGGGTGTTAGTGTGTGTGTGTGTGTGTGATTGTGTGAGTGTAAGTGTGTGGGTGGGTGCAAGTGTGTGATTGTGAGTGTGTGTGTGTGTGTGGGTGAGTGTGTGTGTGAGTGTGTGTGTGAAAGAAAGTGTGTGTGTGAGAGAGTGTGTGTCTGAGAGTGTGTGTCTGTGAGGGATTGTGTGTGAGAGTGTGTGTGTGTGTAAGAGTGTGTGTGAGAGTGTTAGTGAATGTGCCTGTGTGAGTGTGTGTGTGTGAGAGAGTGCATGTGTCTGTGAGTGTGTGTCTGTGAGAGAGTGTGTGTGATAGAGACTTTGTGAGTGTGTGTGTGTGAGCGTGTGTGAGAGAGTGTGTGTGTGAGACTATGTGAGAGTGTGTGTTAGTGTGTGTGAGTGTGCGTGTGCGAGTGTGAGTGTGTGTGTGTGTACGTGAGTTTGCATGTGTGAATTTGCATGAGCGAATGTGGGAGTGACTGAGTGTGCATGTGTGAGAGAGTGAATGTGATTGTGTGTGTGAGAGTGTGTGTGTTAGTGTGGGTGTGTGTGTGTGTGTGAGTGTGTTTGTGTGAGTGTGAGTGAGTGAGAGTGTGTGTGAGTGAGCGTGTGTGTGAGTGAGAGTGTGTGTGAGAAAGAGTGTGTGTGAGTGGGAGTGTGTCTGTGAGTGTGTGTCTGTAAGTGAGTGTCTGTGAGAGAGTTTCTGTGAGAGAGTGTGGGTGAGTGTGTGACAGTGTGTGTGAATGAGTGAGAGTGTGTGTGAATGTGAGTGTGAGTGAGTGTGTGTTAGTGTGTTTGTGAGTGTGTGTGAGTGTGAGTGTGTGAGTGCAAATGTGTGAGTTTGTGAGTGGGAGTGTGTTTGTGAGTGGCATGTGCGTTTTTTTGAGAGTGTGTGTGGGAGTTTTTGTGAGAGTGTTTGTGAGAGTCTTTGTGTCATTGTGTCTGTGTGAGTTTGTGTGTGAGAGTGTGTGTCTGTGAGTGTGTGTCTGTGAGTGGGTGTCTGTGGGTGTGTGTCTGTGAGAGAGTGTTTGTGTGTGAGTGCGTGAGTGTGTGAGAGTGTGTGTGACAGTGCGTGTGACAGTGTGTGAGTTTGTGTGAGTGTGCAAGCTAGTGAGTGTGCGTGAGTGAGTGTGCCTGTGTGATTGTGTGTGTGTGAAGTGCGTGTGTGGCAGTGTGTGACAGTTTGTAAGAGAATGTGAAAGTGTGTGTGCGTGTGTGTGCATGTGTGAGTGTGTTTGTGTGAGTGTGAGTGAGTGAGAGTCTGTGTGAGTGAGCGTGTGTGTGAGTGAGAGTGTGTGTGAGAAAGAGTGTGTGTGAGCAAGAGTGCGTCTGTGAGTGTGTGTCTGTAAGTGAGTGTCTGTGAGAGAGTTTCTATGAGAGAGTGTGTGTGAGTGTGTGACAGTGTGTGTGAATGAGTGAGAGTGTGTGTGAATGAGAGTGTGAGTGTGAGTGTGTGTTAGTGTGTTTGTGAGTGTGTGGGAGTGTGTGTGTGTGTGAGTGTGAGTGTGTGAGCGTAAATGTGTGTGTGTGAGTGTGTGAGTGTGAGTGTGTGTGTGAGTGTGTGTGTTTTTTGTGAGAGTGTGTGTGAGAGTATTTGTGAGAGTCTTTGTGAGAGTCTTTGTGTGATTGTTTCTGTGTGAGTTTGTGTTTGAGAGTGTGTGTCTGTGGGTGTGTGTCTGTGAGAGAGTATTTGTGTGTGCGAGTGCATGAGTGTGTGAGAGTGTGTGTGAGAGTGTGTGTGACAGTGTGTGAGTTTGTGTGAGTGTGCAAGCTAGTGAGTGTGCGTGAGTGAGTGTGCCTGTGTGAGTCTGTGTGTGTGAGAGTGTGTGAGAGTATGTGAAAGTGTGTGTGCGTGAGTTTATGTGCATGTGTGTGTGTGTGAGTGTTTGTGTGTGAGTGTGTGACTGTGAGTGTGTGTGTCTGAGAGAGTGTGCGAGTGAGTGTGAGTGTGCTTGTATGAGTGTGCGAGTGAGTGAGTGTGCATGTGTGAGTTTGCGTGTGTGAGTGTGTTTGAGAGTGTGTGAGAGCGTGTGTGTCTGTGAGAGAGTGTGTGTGAGAGTGTGTGTGTGTGAGTGCGTGTGAATGTGCGTGCATGAGTGTGCATGTGTGAGTGTGCGAGTGAGTGTGTGCATGTGTGTCTGAGTGTGTGTGTGTGTGTGAGAGTGTGTGTGTGAGTGTGTGCGTGTGAGTGAGTGTGTGAGTGTGTGTGAATGAGTGAGGGTGTGTGTGAGAGAGTGTGTGTGAGCTAGAGGGTGTGTCTGTGAGTGTGTGTCTGTGAGTGTGTGTCTGTGAGTGTGTGTCTGTGAGAGAATGTGTGTGAGAGTGAGTGTGAGAGTGTGTGTGTGAGTGTGTGACTGTGAGTGTGTGTGAGTGTGCTTGTATGAGTGTGCGAGTGAGGGAGTCTGCGTGTGTGAGTTTGCTTGTGTGAGTGTGTTTGAGAGTGTGTGAGAGTGTGTGTGTCTGAGAGAGTGTGTGTGAGAGTGTTAGTGAGTGTGCCTGCGTGAGTGTGTGTGCGTGAGCGAGTGCATGTGTCTGTGAGTGTGTGTCTGTGAGTGTGTGTCTGTGAGTGTGTGTCCGTGAGAGAATGTGTGTGAGTGAGGTGAGAGTGTGTGTGTGTGTAAGAGTGTGTGTGAGAGTGTTAGTGAGTGTGCCTGTGTGAGTGTTTGTGTGTGAGTGAGTGCATGTGTCTGTGAGTGTGTGTCTGTGAGAGAGTGTGTGTGAGAGAGTGTGTGTGAGTGTGTGTGTGTGAGTGTGTGTGTGAGAGAGTGTGTGTGTGAGTGTATGTGAGAGTGTGTGTTAGAGTGTGTGAGTGTGAGTGTGTGAGTGTGAGTGGCTGTGTGTGCGTGAGTTTGCATGTGTGAGAGTGTGAGTGAGTGAGTGTGCATGTGTGAGTGAGTGAATGTGATTGTGTGTGTGTGAGTGTGTGACAGTGTGCGTGTTAGTGTAAGTGTGTGTGTGTGTGTGACTGTTTGTGTGAGTCAGTGAGAGTGGGTGTGTGTGAGTGAGAGTGTGTGTGAGAGAGTGTGTGTGAGCTAGAGGGTGTGTCTGTGAGTGTGTGTCTTGAGTGTGTGTCTCTGAGTTTGTGTCTGTGAGAGATTGTGTGTGAGAGTGAGTGTGAGAGTGTGTGTGTGTAAGAGTGTGTGTGAGAGTGTTAGTGAGTGTGCCTGTGTGAGTGTGTGTGTGTGTGTGTGAGAGAGTGCATGTGTCTGTGAGTGTGTCTCGGTGAGAGAGTGTGTGTGAGAGAGTGTGTGTGAGTGTGTGTGTGTGAGTGTGTGGGTGCATGAGTTTGCATGTGTGAATGTGCATGTGCGAGTGTGCGAGTGACTGAGTGTGCATGTGTAAGAGAGTGAATATGATTGTGTGTGTGTGAGTGTGTGTGTGAGAGTATGTGAGAGTGTGTGTTAGAGTGTGTGAGCATGCGTGTGTGAGTGTGAGTGAGTGTGTGGGTGCATGAGTTTGCATGTGTGAATGTGCATGTGCGAGTGTGCGAGTGACTGAGTGTGCATGTGTAAGAGAGTGAATATGATTGTGTGTGTGTGAGTGTGTGTGTTAGTGTGAGTGTGTGTGTGAGTGTGTTTGTTTGAGTGTGAGTGAGTGAGAGTATGAGTGTGAGAGTATGTGTGAGTGAGAGTATGTGTGAGAAAGAGTGTGTGTGAGCGAGAGTGTGTCTGTGAGTGTGTATCTGTAAGTGAGTGTCTGAGAGAGAGTTTCTGTGAGAGAGTGTGTGAATGTTTGACAGTGTGTGTGAATGATTGAGAGGGTGTGTGAATGTGAGTGTGAGTGAGTGTGTGTTAGTGTGTTTGTGAGTGTGGGTGAGTGTGTGATTATGTGTGAGTGTGTGAGTGTGAATGTGTGAGTGTGTGAGTGTGGGTGTGTGAGTGTGTGTTTTTGTGAGAGTGTGTGTGAGAGTTTTTGTGAGAGTGTTTGTGAGAGTCTTTGTGTGATTGTGTCTGTGTGAGATTGTGTGTGAGTGTGTGTGTCTGTGAGTGTGATTCTGTGAGTGGGTGTCTGTGGGTGTGTGTCTGTGAGAGAGTGTTTGTGTGTGAGAGTGCTTAAGTGTGTGAGAGTGTGTGTGACAGTGTGTGAGTTTGTGTGAGTGTGCAAGCCAGCGAGTATGCGTGAGTGAGTGTGCCTGCGTAAGTGTGTGTGTGTGAGAGTGTGTGTGTGAGAGTGTGTGAGAGTATGTGAAAGTGTGTGTGCGTGAGTGTGTGTGCATTTGTGTGTGTGTGTATGAGTGTGTGACTGTGAGTGTGTGTCTGAGAGAGTGTGTCTGTGAGTGTGCTTCTATGAGTGTGTGATTGAGTGAGTGTGCGTGTGTGAGTTTGCATGTGTGAGTGTGTTTGAGAGTGTGTGAGAGGGTGTGTGTCTGTGAGAGAGTGTGTGTGAGAGTGTGTGTGTGTGTGTGTGAATGTGCGTGCATGAGTGTGCGTGTGAGTGTATGTGCGTGAGTGTGCATGCATGAGTGTATGTGCGTGAGTGTGCAAGTGAGTGTGTGCATGTGTGTGTGTGACTGTGAGTGTGTGTGTCTGAGAGAGTGTGCGAGTGAGTGTGAGTGTGCTTGTATGAGTGTGCGAGTGAGTGTGCGTGTGTGAGTTTGCATGTGTGAGTGTGTTTGAGAGTGTGTGAGAGTGTGTGTGAGAGGTTGTGTGAGTGTGTGTGGGAGAGTGTGTGTGAGAGTGTGTGTGACAGTGTGTGAGTTTGTGTGAGTGTGCAAGCCAGCGAGTATGCGTGAGTGAGTGTGCCTGCGTAAGTGTGTGTGTGTGAGAGTGTGTGTGTGAGAGTGTGTGAGAGTATGTGAAAGTGTGTGTGCGTGAGTGTGTGTGCATTTGTGTGTGTGTGTATGAGTGTGTGACTGTGAGTGTGTGTCTGAGAGAGTGTGTCTGTGAGTGTGCTTCTATGAGTGTGTGATTGAGTGAGTGTGCGTGTGTGAGTTTGCATGTGTGAGTGTGTTTGAGAGTGTGTGAGAGGGTGTGTGTCTGTGAGAGAGTGTGTGTGAGAGTGTGTGTGTGTGTGTGTGAATGTGCGTGCATGAGTGTGCGTGTGTGAGTGTATGTGCGTGAGTGTGCATGCATGAGTGTATGTGCGTGAGTGTGCAAGTGAGTGTGTGCATGTGTGTGTGTGACTGTGAGTGTGTGTGTCTGAGAGAGTGTGCGAGTGAGTGTGAGTGTGCTTGTATGAGTGTGTGAGTGAGTGTGCGTGTGTGAGTTTGCATGTGTGAGTGTGTTTGAGAGTGTGTGAGAGTGTGTGTGAGAGGTTGTGTGAGTGTGTGTGGGAGAGTGTGTGTGAGAGTGTGTGTGTATGAGTGTGTGTGAATGTGCGTCCATAAGTGTGCCTGTGTGAGTGTATGTGCGTGAGTGTGAATGCATGAGTGTATGTGCGTGAGTGTGCGAGTGATTGTGTGCATGTGTGAGTGAGTGTGTGTGTGTGTGAGAGAGTGTGTGTGTGAGTGTGTGCATGTGAGTGTGAGTGTGAGTGTTTGTGTATGAGTGAGAGTGTGTGTGAGAGTGTGTGTGTGAGCTAGAGGGTGTGTCTGTGAGTGTGTGTCTGTGAGTTTGTGTCTGTGAGAGAATGTGTGTGAGAGTGAGTGTGAGAGTGTGTGTGTGTGTAAGAGTGTGTGTGAGAGTGTTAGTGAGTGTGCCTGCGTGAATGTGTGTGTGTGAGAGAGTGCATGTGTCTGTGAGTGTGGGTCTGTGAGAGAGTGTGTGTGAGAGAGTGTGTGTGAGTGTGTGTGTGTGAGTGTGTGTGTGTGAGAGAGTGTGTGTGTGAGAGTATGTGAGAGTGTGTGTTAGAGTGTGTGAATGTGAGTGTGTGAGTGTGAGTGTGAGTGTGTGCTTGAGTTTGTATGTGTGAATGTACATGTGTGAGTGTGCGAGTGAGTGAGTGTGCATGTGTGAGTGAGTGAATGTGATTGTGTGTGTGTGAGTGTGTGAGAGTGTGTGTGTTAGTGTGAGTGTGTGTGTGTGTGAGCGTGTTTGTGTGAGTGAGTGAGATTGTGTGCGTGAGTGAGAGTGTGTGTGAGAAAGAATGTGTGTGAGCGAGAGTGTGTCTGTGAGTGTGTGTCTGTACGTGAGTGTCTGTGAGAGGGTTTCTGTGAGAGAGTGTGTGTGAATGTGTGACAGTGTTTGTGAATGAGTGTGTGTGTGTGTGAGTGTGAGTGCGATTGTGAGTGAGTGTGTGTTAGTGTGTTTGTGAGTGTGTGTGAGTGTGTGAGTGTGAATGTGTGTGTGTGAGTGTGAGTTTGTGTGTGAGTGTGTGTGTGTTTTTGTGAGAGTGTGTGTGAGAGTTTTTGTGAGAGTGTTTATGTGATTGTGTGTGTGTGTGTGTGTGAGTGTGTGTGTGAGAGAGAGTGTGAGTGAGAGTATGTGTGAGAGTGTGTGTGAGAGTGTTTGTGATAGTGTGTGTAAGAGGTTGTGTGAGAGTGTGTGTAAGAGTGTGTGAGAGAGAGTGTGTGCGAGATTGTGTGTGAGAGTGTGAGTGAGAGTGTGTGATGAAGAGTGTGTGTGAGAAAGAGTGAGTGTGTGTGAGTGTGAGTGTAAGTGTGAGTGTGTGTGTGTGAGAGAGTGTCTGAGTGTGAGTGTGAGAGTGTTTGTGAGAGTGTGTGTGTGAGAGAGAGTGTGTGTGAGAGTATGTGTGAGAGTGTGTGAGAGAGTGTTTGTGATAGTGTGTGTGAGAGGGTGTGTGAGAATGTGTGTAAGAGTGTGTGAGAGAGAGTGTGTGCGAGAGTGTGCGTGAGAGTGTGTGTGTAAGAGTGTGTGTGAGAGAGAGTGAGTGTGAGTGTGTGAGTGTGAGTGTAAATGTGAGAGTGTGTGTATGAGAGAGAGTGTCTGAGTGTGAGTGTGAGAGTGTTTGTGAGAGTGTTTATGAGAGTTTGTGTGAGAGTGTGTGCGTGAGAGTGTGTGAGTGTGTGTTGTGAGTGTGTGTGAGTGTGCGTGAGAGTGTTTGTGTCTGTGAGTGTGTGTGAGTGTGTGTCTGTGAGAGATTCTGTGAGAGTGTGTGTGAGAGTGTCTGTGTTTGTGAGTGTGTGTGAATGTGTGTGAGATTGTCTGTGTCAGTGTGTGTGTGAGAGAGACTGTGTGTGTCTGTGAGTGTGTTTGTGAGTGTGTCTGTGTGAGTGTTTGTGTGTGAGCAAGAGTGTGTGTGAGTGAGAGTGTGTGTGTGAGCTAGAGGGTGTGTCTGTGAGTGTGTGTCTGTGAGAGAGTGTGTGTGAGAGTGTGAGTGTGAGAGTATTGTGTGAGAGTGTTTGTGTGTGTGTAAGAGTGTGTGTGAGAGTGTGAGTGAGTGTGCCTGTGTGAGTGTGTGTGTGTGAGAGAGAGTGCATGTGTCTGTGAGTGTGTCTGTGAGAGAGTGTGTGTGAGAGAGTCTGTGTGAGTGTGTGTGTGTGAGTGTGTGTGTGAGAGAGTGTGTGTGTGAGAGTGTGTGAGGGTGTGTGAGAGTATGTGAAAGTGTGTGTGCGTGAGTGTGTGTGTGTGAGTGAGTCTGTGTGTGATTGTGTGTGTAAGAGAGAGTGTGCGAGTAAGTGTGAGTGTGCCTGTGTGAGTGTGTGAGTGAGTGAGTGTGTGTGTGAGTGTGCGTGTGTGAGTGTGAGTGTGTGTGAGTGTGTGTGAAGATGCATGCGTGAGTGAGTGTGTGTGTGTGAGTGTACATGCGTAAGTGTGTGAGTGAGTGTGTGCTTGTGTGACTGAGTGAGCATCTGTGAGAGTGTGTGCTTGAGTGTGTGCATATGATTGTAAGTGTGAGTGTGTGTGTGTCAGTGAGAATGTTTGTGGGTGTGAGTGTGTGTGAGCTAGAGGGTGTGTCTGTGAGTGTGTCTCTGTGAGTGTGTGTCTGTGAGAGAATGTGTGTGAGTGGGAGTTTGAGAGTGTGTGTGTGTGTAAGAGTGTGTGTGAGAGTGTGAGTGAGTGTGCCTGCGTGAGTGTGTGTGTGTAAGAGAGTGCATGTGTCTTTGAGTGTGTGTCTGTGAGTGAGTGTGTGTGAGAGAGTGTGTGTGAGTGTGTGTGTGTGAGTGTGTGTGAGAGAGAGTGTGTGTGAGAGTGTGTGAGAGTATGTGAAAGTGTGTGTGCGTGAGTTTGTGTGCATGAGTGTGTGTGTGTGAGTGTTTGTGTGTCTGCGAGAGTGTGCGAGTGAGGTGAGTGTGCTTGTGTGAGTGTGCGAGTGAGTGGGTGTGCGTGTGTGAGTGTGAGTGTGTGTGAGAGAGTGTGTGTCTGTGAGAGAGTGTGTTTGAGAGTGTGTGTGAGTATGTGAGAATGTGCGTGCGTGGGTGGGTGTACGTGCGTGAGTGTGCATGCGTGAGTGTACATGCATGGGTGTGTGAATGAGTGAGCCTGCCTGTGTGAGTGAGTGTGCGTGTGAGTGTGAGTATGTGTGTGTGAGTGTGTCTGTGTGAGTGTGTGTGTGTGAGTGAGAGTGTGTGTTAGAGAGTGTGTGTGAGCTAGAGGGTGTGTCTGTGAGTGTGTGTCTGTGCGTATGTGTCTGTGAGTGTGTGTATGTGAGAGAGTGTGTGTGAGAGTGTGCAAGTGTGAGTGTGTGAGTATGTGTGTGAGAGTGGGTGTGTGATTGTGTGTGTGTGTGTTTGTGAGTGTGTGTGAGAGAGTGTGTCTGAGAGAGAGTGTGTATCTGTGTGTGTGTGTCTGTGAGTATGTGTCTGTGAGTGTGTGTCTGTGTGAGAGTGTGTGTGAGAGTGGGTGTGTGATTGTGTGTGTGTGAGTGAGTGTTTGTGAGTGTGTGTGAGAGAGAGTGTGTGTGAGAGAGGGTGTGTATCTCTGTGTGTGTGTCTGTGAGTTTGTGACTGCGAGAGTGTCTGTGAGAGTGTGTGTCTGTGAGAGAGTGTGTGTGAGAGTGTGAGTGTGTGTGAGTGTGTGTGAATGTGTGTGAGAGAGTGTGTGTCTGTGAGAGAGTGTGTGTGAGTGTGCGAGTGAGTGAGTGTGCATGTGTGAGTTTGCGTGTGTGAGTGTGAGTGTGTGTGAGAGTGTGTGAGAGTGTGTGTGTCTGTGAGAGAGTGTGGTGAGAGTGTCTGAGTGTGAGTGTGTGTGAGTGTGTGTGTGTGTGAATGTGCATGTGTGAGTGTGCATGTGAGAGCGTGCGAGTGAGTGAGTGTGCATGTGTGAGTTAGTGAGTGTGATTGTGTGTATGTGAGTGTGTGTGTTAGTGTGAGTGGGTGTGTGTATGAGTGTGTTTGTGAGTGAGAGAGAGTGTGTGTGAGCAAGAGTGTGTCAGTGAGTGTGTGTCTGTAAGTGAGTGTCTGTAAGTGCGTTTTTGTGAGAGAGTGTGTGTGAGTGGGTGAGAGTGTGTGTGAATGAGTGTGTTTGTGAGTGTATGTAAGTGTGTGAGTTTGTGAGTGTGAGTGTGGGAGTGTGAGTGTGAATGTGTGAGTGTGTGAGTGTGAGTGTTTTTGTGAGAGTGTGTGCGAGAGTTTTTGTGAGAGTGTTTGTGAGAGTGTTTGTGTGATTGTGTCTGTGTGAGTTTGTGTGTGTGTGTGTGTTTGTGAGTGTGTGTGTGTGAGTTGTGTGTGAGTGTGTGTGTGTGAGTGTGTGTGTGAGAGAGAGAGTGTGTGTGAGAGTATGTGTGAGAGTGTGTGTGAGTGTTTGTGATAGAGTGTGTGAGAGAGTGTGTGAGTGTGTGTGTAAGTGTGTGTGAGAGAGACTGTGTGCGAGAGTGTGTGCAAGAGTGTGTGTGAGAGAGTGTGTGTAAGAGTGTGTGAGAGAGAGAGAGTGTGAGTGTGTGAGTGTGAGTGTAAGTGTGAGTGTGTGTGTGAGAGAGTTGTCTGAGTGTGAGTGTGAGTGTGCTTGTGTGAGTGTGCGAGTGAGTGAGTGTGCATGTGTGAGTGTGCGTGTGAGAGTGTGAGTGTGTGTGAGAGAGTGTGTGTCTGTGAGAGAGTGTGTGAGAGTGTGAGTGTGTGTGAGTGTGTGTGAAAGTGCGTGCGTGAGTGTGCGTGTGTGAGTGTACGTGCATGAGTGTACGTGCGTGAGTGTGCGTGAGCTTACGTGTGTGTGTGTGCGAGTGAGTGTGTGCTTGTGAGAGTGATTGTGTGTGTGTGAGAGTGTGTGAGAGAGTGTGTGTGTGAGCTAGAGTGTGTGTCTGTGAGTGTGTGTCTGTGAGTGTGTGCCTGTGAGAGAATGTGTGTGAGAGTGAGTTTGAGAGTGTGTGTGTGTAAGAGTGTGTGAGAGTGTGAGTGAGTGTGCCTGCGTGAGTGTGTGTGTGTGAGAGAGTGCATGTGTCTTTGAGTGTGTGTCTGTGAGCGAGTGTGTGTGAGAGAGTGTGTGTGAGTGTGGGTGGGCGAGTGTGTGTGTGAGAGAGTGTGAGTGCGTGAGTGTGTGTGCATGAGTGTGTGTGTGTGTGAGTGTGTGTGTGTCTGAGAGAGTGTGCGAGTGAGTGAGTGTGAGTGTGTGAGGGTGCGTGTGTGAGTGTGAGTGTGTGTGAGAGAGTGTGAGAGAGTGTGTGTCTGTGAGAGAGTGTGTGTGATAGTTTCTGTGGGTGAGTAGTGTGAATGTGCATGTGTGAGTGTGCGTGTGTGAATGTACATGCGTGAGTGTGCATGCATGAGTGTACGTGTGTGACTGAGTGAGTGTGCGTGAGTGTGTGAGTGTGTGTGTGTGTGTGTGTGTGCATGTGAGTGTGAGTGTGAGTGTGTGTGTGTGTCTGTGTGTGTGTGTGTGAGTGAGAGAGAGTGTGTGAGCTAGAGGGTGTGTCTGTGAGTGTGTGACTGTGAGTGTGTGTCTGTGAGAGAGTGTGTGTGAGAGTGAGTGTGAGAGAATGTGTGTGAGATTTTTTGTGTGTGAAAGAGTGTGTGTGAGTGTAAGTGAGTGTGCCTGTGTGAGTGTGTGTGTGTGAGAGAGAGTGCATGTGTCTGTGAGTTTGTGTCTGTGAGAGAGTGTGTGTGAGTGTGTGTGAGTGTGTGTGTGTGATTCTGTGTGTGTGGGTAAGAGTGTTTGTATCTGAAAGAGTGTGCGAGTGAGTGAGTGTGAATGTGTGAGTGTGTGTGCATGTGTGTGTGTGAGTGTGTGCATGTGAGTGTGAGTGTGTCTGTGAGTGTGTGTGTGTGAGTGTGCATGTGTGAGTGTGTGTGAGTGTGTTTGTGTGAGTGTGTGTGAGTGAGAGTGTGTGTGAGTGAGAGTGTGTGTGAGAAAGAATGTGTGTGAGCGAGAGTGTGTCTGGAAGCGTGTGTCTGTAAGTGAGTGTCTGTGAGAGAGTTTCTGTGAGAGAGTGTGTGTGATTGTTTGACAGTGTGTGTGAATGATTGAGAGGGTGTGTGAATGTGAGTGCGAGTGTGAGTGAGTGTGTGTTAGTGTGTTTGTGAGTGTGTGTGAGTGTGTGATTGTGAGTGTGTGTGTGAGTGTGAATGTTTGAGTGTGTGTGTGTTTTTGTGAGAGTGTGTGTGAGAGTTTTTGTGAGAGTGTTTGTGAGAGTGTTTGTGTGATTGTGTCTGTGTGAGTTTGTGTGTGTGAGTGTGTGTTTGTGAGTGTGTGTGTGTGAGTGTGTCTGTGTGAGTGTGTGTGTGAGAGAGAGTGCGTGTGAGAGTATGTGTGAGAGTGTGTGTGAGAGTGTTTGTGATAGTGTGTGTGAGAGGGTGTGTGAGAGTGTGTGTAAGAGTGTGTGAGAGAGAGTGTGTGCGAGAGTGTGTGTGAGAGTGTGAGTGAGAGTGTGTGTGTAAGAGTGTGTGTGAGAGAGAGTGAGTGTGAGTGTGAGTGTGAGTGTAGTGTGAGTGTGTGTGAGAGAGAGAGTGTCTGAGTGTGAGTGTGAGAGTGTTTGTGAGAGTGTTTATGAGAGTTTGTGTGAGATTGTGTGCATGAGAGTGTGTGAGTGTGTGTGAGTGTGTGTGAGAGAGGTTGTGTCTGTGAGTGAGTGTGAGTGTGTGTCTGTGAGAGTTTCTGTCAGAGTGTGTGTGAGAGGGTATGTGTTTGTGAGTGTGTGTGAATGTGTGTGAGTGTGTGTGAGAGGGTCTGTGTCAGTGTGTGTGTGAGAGAGACTGTGTGTGTCTGTGAGTGTGTGTCAGTGAGTGGGTGTCTGTGGGTGTGTGTCTGTGAGAGAGTGTTTGTGTGTGAGAGTGTGTGAGTGTGTGAGAGTGTGTGTGACAGTGTGTGTGACAGTGTGTGAGTTTGTGTGAGTGCGCAAGCTAATGAGTGTGCGTGAGTGAGTGTGCCTGCGTGAGTGTGTGTGTGTGAGAGAGTGCGTGTGTATGTGAGTGTGTGTCTGTGAGAGAGTGTGTGTGAGAGAGTGCATGTGAGTGTGTGTGTGTGTGTGTGTGAGAGTGTGTGTGTGTTTGTGTGTGTGTGAGAGAGTGTGTGTGAGAGTGTGTTTCTGTGAGTGTGTGTGTGAGAGTGTGTGTCTGTGAGTGTGTCAGTGTGAGTGTGTGTCTGTGAGTGTGTGTCTGTGAGAGTGTGTGAGAGAGTGTGAGTGTGTGTGTTAGTGTGTGATTGTGAGTGTGTGAGTTTGAGTGTGAGTCTGTTTGAGTGAGAGTGCCTGCGTGAGTGCGTGTGTGTGTGTGAGAGAGTGTGTGTGTCTGTCAGTGAGTGTCTGTGAGAGAATGTGTGTGAGAGAGTGTGTGTGAGAGAGTGTGTGAGAGGGTTTGTGATGGTGTGTGTGAGAGTGTGTGTGTAAGAGTGTGTGTGAGAGAGAGTGTGTGAGAGAGAGTGTGTGTGTTTGTGAGTGTTGGTGTGAGAGTGCGTGAGTGTGAGTGTGTGTGAGTGTGTGTGAGTGTGCATGAGTGTGCGTGCGTGAGTGAGTGTGAGTGTGTGTGTGCGAGTGTGTGGGTGTGGGTGTGAGTGTGACTGTGTGTGAGTGTGTTTGTGTTAGTGTGTGAGTGTGTGAGAGAGAGAGTATGAGTGAGAGAGAGTGTGTGAGAGAGTGACTGTGTGTGAGTGAGAGTGTGTGTCTGTGAGTGTGTGTGTGTGAGTGTGTGTGAGAGAGAGTGTATGAGAGTATGTGTAAGAGTGTGTGAGTGTGAGTGTGTGAGTGTGAGTGTGTGTCAGCGTGTGTGCGTGAGTGTGCATTTGTGAGTGTGCATGTGTGAGTGTGCGAGTGAGTGAGTGGGCTTGTGTGAGTCAATGAGTGTGATTGTGTGTGAGTGTGTGTGAGTGTTTGTGTGTTAGTGTGAGTGTGTGTGTGTGTGTGTGAGTGTGTTTGTGTGAGAGTGTGTTAGAGAGAATGTGTGTGAGTGAGAGTGTGTGTGAGTGAGAGTGTGTGTGAGAGAGAGTGTGTGAGAGAGTGTGTGTGAGCAAGAGTGTGTCTGTGAGTGTGTGTCTGTAAGTGAGTTTCTGTGAGAGAGAGTGTGTGAGAGAGTGTGTGAAAGTGTGTGACTGTGGGTTTGTGTGTGTGTGTGTGATTGTGGGTTTGTGAGAGAGTGTGTGTGTCTGTGAGTGTGTGTGACTGTGCGAGTGAGTGTGCATGGTTGAGTGTACATGCTTCAGTGTGTGTGCATTGGTGTGCATTCTGGAGAGTATGTGTCTATGAGTGCGTGTCTGTGAGTGTGTGTCTGTGAGTGTGTGTCTGTGGGTGTGTGTCTGTGAGAGAGAGTGTGTGTGAGAGAGTATGTGTGAGAGTGTGAGAGGGTGTGTGAGTGAGTGTGAGTGTGCTTGAGTGAGAGTGCCTGTGTGATTGTGTGTGTGTGTGAGAGACTGTGTGTGTCTGTCAGTGAGTGTCTGTGAGAGAGTGTGTGTGAGAGAGTGTGTGTGAGAGAGTGTGTGTGTGAGAGTATGTGAGTGTGTGTGTGAGTGTGTGTGCGTGAGTGTGTGGGCATGAGTGTGTGTGTGTCTGTGTGTGAGAGTGTGTGTCTGTCAGTGTGTGTCTGTGAGTGTGTGTGTGTGAGAATGTGTGTGAGAATGTGCTTGAGAGTGTGTGTGAGAGTGTGTGTAAGAGCTTGTGAGAGAGAATGTGTGCAAGAGTGTTTGTGAGAGTGTGTGTGAGAGTGTGTGAGTAAGAGTGTGTGTGAGAGAGTGTGTGCGTGAATGCGTGAGTGTGACTAAGTGTGAGTGTGTGTGTGAGAGAGAGTGTCTGAGTGTGTGTGAGAGTGTTTGTGAGAATGTTTGTGAGAGTGTTTATGTGAGTTTGTGTGAGAGTGTGTGCGTGAGTGTGTGTGAGTGTGTGTTGTGAATGTGTGTGTGTGTGTGTGTGAGAGAGAGAGAGAGAGTTTTTGTCTGTGAGTGTGTGTCTGTGAGTGTGTGTCTGTGAGAGTTTCTGTGAGAGTGTGTGTGAGGGTGTCTGTGTCAATGTGTGTGTGAGAGAGACTGTGTGTGTCTGTGAGTGTGTCTGTGAGTGTGTGTCTGTGAGTGGGTGTCTGTGGGTGTGTGTCTGTGAGAGAGTGTTTGTGTGTGACAGTGTATGAGTGTGTGTGAGTGTGCAAGCTAGTGAGTGTGCGTGAGTGAGTAGGCCTATGTGAGTGTGTGTGTGTGAGAGAGAGTGCGTGTGAGAGAGTGTGTGTGAGTGTGTGTGTGTGAGTGTGTGTGTGTGAGAGTGTGTGTGAGAGTGTGTGAGAGTATGTGAAAGTGTGTGTGCGTGAGTGTGTGTGCATGAATGTGTGTGTGTGTGACTGTGAGTGTGTGTGTCTAAGAGAGTGTGCGAGTGAGTGTGAGTATGCTTGTGTGAATGTGCGAGTGAGTAGGTGTGCGTGTGTGAGTGTGCGTGTGTGGGTGTGAGTGGTTTGAGTGTGTGTGAGAGTGTGTGTGTCTGTGAGAGAGTGTGTGTGAGAGTGTGTGTGTGTGTGAGTGTGTGTGAATGTGCATGCGTGAGTGTGCGTGCATGAGTGTATGTGCGTGACTGAGTGAGCGGGCATGTCTGAGTGAGCGTGCATGTGTGAGTGTGTGTGTGAGTGTGCGCATGTGAGTGTGAGTGTGTTTGTGTGTGTCTGTGTGAGTGTGTGTGTTTGAGTGAGAGTGTGTGTGAGAGATTGTGTGTTAGTGTGTGTGTGAGAGTTTGTGTGAGAGTATGTGAAAGTGTGTGTGCATGAGTGTGTGTGCATGTGTGTGTGTGTGTGAGTGTGTGACTGTGAGTGTATGTGTCTGAGAGAGTGTGCGAGTGAGTGTGAGTGTGCGAGTGAGTGTGCATGTGTGAGTTTGCGTGTGTGAGTGTGAGTGTGTGTGAGTGTGTGTGTGTGAATGTGCATGTGTGAGTGTGCATGTGCGAGCGTGCGAGTGAGTGAGTGTGCATGTGTGAGTTAGTGAGTGTGATTGTGTGTGTGTGAGTGTGTGTGTTAGTGTGAGTGGGTGTGTGTATGAGTGTGTTTGTGTGAGTGTGAGTGAGAGAGAGTGTGTGTGAGTGAGTGTCTGTGAGAGAGAGTGTGTGTGAGCGAGAGTGTGTCAGTGAGTGTGTGTCTGTAAGTGAGTGTCTGTAAGTGAGTTTTTGTGAGAGAGTGTGTGTGAGTGGGTGAGAGTGTGTGTGCGAGTGAGTGAGTGAGTGTGTGTTAGTGTGTTTGTGAGTGTATGTAAGTGTGTGAGTTTGTGAGTGTGAGGGTGTGAGTGTGAGTGTGAATGTGTGAGTGTGTGAGTGTGAGTGTTTCTGTGAGAGTGTGTGTGACAGTTTTTGTGAGAGTGTTTGTGAGAGTGTTTGTGTGATTGTGTCTGTGTGAGTTTGTGTGTGTGAGTGTGTGTTTGGAAGTGTGTGTGTGTGTGAGAGAGAGAGTGTGTGTGAGAGTATGTGTGAGAGTGTGTGTGAGAGTGTTTGCAATAGAGTGTGTGAGAGGGTGTGTGAGAGTGTGTGTAAGAGTGTGTGAGAGAGAGAGTGTGCGAGAGTGTGTGCGAGGGTGTATGTGAGAGTGTGTGTGTAAGAGTGTGTGTGAGAGAGAGAGAGTGAGTGTGAGTGTAAGTGTGAGTGTGTGTGTGAGAGAGGTGTCTGAGTGTGAGTGTGAGTGTGCTTGTGTGAGTGTGCGAGTGAGTGAGCGTGTATGTGTGTGTGCGTGTGAGAGTGTGTGAGAGAGTGTGTCTGTGAGAGAGTGTGTGTGAGCGTGTGTGAGTGTGTGTGTGTGAGAGTGTGTGTGTGAGTGTGTGTGAGAGTGTGTGAGAGTATGTGAACGTGTGTGTGCGTGAGTTTGTGTGCATGAGTGTGTGTGTGTGTGAGTGTTAAAGTGTGTGTCTGAGAGAGTGTGCGAATGAGTGAGTATGTGTGTGCTCCTGTGAGTGTGCGAGTGAGTGAGTGTACGTGCATGAGTGTGCGAGTGAGTGAGTGTGCGTGTGTGAGTGAGTGTGCATGTGTGAGTATGTGTGTGAGTGTGTGCATGTGAGTGTGAGTGTGTGTGTGCGAGTGTCTCTGTGAGAGTGTGTGTGTGTATGTGTAAGAGTGTGTGTGAGAGTGTGTGTGAGAGTATGTGTGAGAGTGTGAGTGAGTATGCATGGGTGACTGTGCATGTGTGAGTGTGTGTGTGTGTGTGTGAGTGTGTGTGAGTGTGAGAGTGTGTGTGTGACTGTGTGAGTGTGTGTGAGTGTGTGTGTGTGTGAGTGTGTGTGAGAGTGTCTGTGAGAGAGTGGGGGTCTGTGAGAGAGTGTGTGTGTGAGTGTTTGTGAGTGTGCAAGTAAGTGTGCAATTGAGTGTGCAAGTTAGTGTGCGTGCCTGAGTTTGCATGCGTGAGTTTGCATGATGGAGAGAGTGTGTGTCTGTGTGTGTGTGTATGTGAGTGTGTGTCTGTGAGAGAGTGTGTGTGTGTGAGAGTGGGTGTGAGAGTGGGTGTAAAAGTGGGTGTGAGAGTCGATGTGAGAGTGTGTGTGTGCGAGTGAGTGAGTGTGGATGAGTGAGGGTGCCTGCATGTGTGCCTGTGTGAGTGTGACTGCTTGACTGTGTGTGTGTGAGTGTGTGTGTCTGTAAGTGAGTGTGTGTGAGTGTGTGTGAGAGTGTGTGAGTGTGAGTGTTTGAGTGTGAGTGAGTGAGTGTGAGTGAGTGTGTGTGTGAGTGTGTGTGTGTGTCTTTGTGTGAATGTGTGAGTGTGTATGAGAGAGAGTGTTTGTGAGTGAGAGTGTGTGTGAGAGAGAGTGTGTGTGAGAGAGAGTGTGTGTCTGTGAGTGTTTGTCGGTGGGTCTGTGTCTGTGAGAGAGTGTCTGTGAGAGAGTGTGTGTCAGTGTGTGTGAGTGTGTGTGCAAGGGAGTGAGTGTTTGTGTGTGAGTGTGAGTGAGTGAGTGTGTGTGTGTGTGAGTGTGTGTTAGTGTCTGTGTGAGTGTTTGTGAGTGTGTGAGTGTGAGTGTGAGTGCAAGTGTGTGTGTGAGTGTGTGAGTGTTAGTGTGTGTGTATGAGTGTGCATGAGTGTTTTTGTGAGACTGTGTGTGAGAGTTTCTGAGTGTGAGTGTGCATTTTTGAGCGTGTGTTTGTGAGTGTGTGTGTGTTAGAGTGTGTGTGTGAGAGAAAGTCTGTGTCTGTGAGCGAGTGTGTGTGAGAGTGTGTGTGAGAGTGTGTGTGAGAGTGTGTGAGAGTGTGTGTGCGTGTGTAACAGTGTTTTTGAGAATGTGTGCAAGTGTGTGAGTGAGTGTGCATGTGTGAGTGTGCTTGTGTGTGTGTGTGAGAGTGTGTGTGAGACTGTGTGTGAGAGTCCCTGTTTGAGTGTGTGTGAGTGTGCATTTGTGTGAGTGTTTGTGAGAGAGAGTGTGGGTGAGAGAATGTGTGTCTATGAATGTGTCTGTGAGAGAGTGTGTGTGAGAGTGTGTGTGAGAGTGTGTGTGAGAGTATGTGTGAGAGTGTGAGTGAGTGTGCATGTGTGACTGTGCATGCGCGTGTGTGTGTGAGTGTGTGTGTGAGTGTATGTGAGTGTGAGAGTGTATGTGTGACTGTGTGTGAGTGTGTGTGAGTGTGTGTGTGAGAAAGTGTGTCTGTGAGAGAGTGTGTGTCTGTGAGAGAGTGTGTGTGAGATTGTTTGGGTGTGAGGGTGCGTGAGTGTGCGTGCATGAGATGCATGCGTGAGTGTGCGAGTGAGCGAGTGTGAGTGTGTGTGTGAGTGAGAGTGTGAGTGTGTGTGAGAGAGAATGTGTGTGAGAGAGCGTGTGTGTGAGAGAGACTGTGTGTGAGTGAGAGTGTGTGTCTGTGATTGTTTGCCTGTGAATGTGTGTCTGTGAGTGTGGGAGTGAGAATGCGTGCCTGAGTGTGCATGCGTGAGTTTGCGTGCTTGAGAGAGTGTGTTTCTGTGAGTGTGTGTCTGGGAGGAAGTATGTGTGAGAGTGTGTGTGAGAATGTGTGTGTGTGTGTAAGAGTGTGTGTGTGAGTGTATGTGAGAGTGTGAGTGAGTGTGCATGTGTGAGTGTGCGTGTGTTTGTGTGTGAGTGTGTGTGAGTGTGAGAGTGTGTGTGAGAGTGTGTGTGTGTAAGTGTGTGTGAGAGTGTGTGTGAGAGTGTGAGAGAGTGTGCATGTGTGAGTGTGCGTGTGTTTCTGTGTGAGTGTGTGTGAGTGTGAGAGTGTGTGTGAGAGTTTCTGTTTGAGTGTGTGTGAGTGTGGCTGTATGTGAGTGTGTGTGAGAGAGAGTGTGCGTGAGAGAGTGTGTGTCTCTGAGTGTGTGTCTGTGAGAGAGTGTGTGTGTATATGAGAGAGTGTGTGTGAGACTGTGTGTGAGAGTGAGTGTCTGTGAGAGAGTGTCTGTGAGAGAGTGTCTGTGAGAGAGTGAGAGTGTGAGTGTGTGTGAGAGAGAATGTGTGTGAGAGAGCGTGTGAGTGAGAGAGACTGTGTGGGACTGAGAGTGTGTGTGTGAGTGTGCGAGTGAGTGTGCATGCCTGCGTGTGCATGCGTGAGTTTGCGTGCTTGAGAGAGTGTGTTTCTGTGAGTGTGTGTCTGTGAGGAAGTGTGTGTGAGAGTGTGTGAGAGAGTGTGTGTGAGAGTGTGTGTGAGAGTGTGTGTGAGAGTATGTGTGCGAGTGTGAGTGAGTGTGCATGTGTGACTGTGCATGTGTGAGTGTGTGTGAGTGTGTGTGAGTGTGTGTGAGAGAGAGTGTATGTGAGAGAGAGTTTGTGTGAGCGAGAGTGTGTCTGTGAGAGTGGGTCTGTAAGTGAGTGTCTCTGAGAGAGTTTGTGTGTGAGTGTCTGTGAGAGAGTGTCTGTGAGAGAGCGTGTGTGAGTGTCTGTGAGAGTGTGTGTGCGTGTGAGAGAGTGAATATGTGTGTTTGAGCGTGTGAGTCAGAGTGTGTGTGTGTGTGAGAGTGTCTGTGTGAGTTTGTGTGAGTGAGTGTGTGTTTATGAGAGTGTGTGTGTGAGTGTGTGTGTGAGTGTGTGTGTGTGAGTGAGTGTGTGAGAGAGAGAGTGTGTGTGAGAGTGTCTGTGACAGTATGTGTGAGAGTGTGTGTGTAAGACTGTGTGAGAGAGAGTGTGTGAGTATGTGTATGAGTGTGTGTGTGTGTGAGTGTGAGAGTGTTTGTGAGACTGTGTGAGTGTGAGAGTGTTTGTGAGACTGTGTGTGAGTGTGTGAGAGTGATTGTGTGAGTGTGTGTGTGAGAGAGTGTTTGTGAGTGTGTGTGAGCGTGTGTGTGAGAGAGAGAGAGTGTGTGAGAGAGAGTGGTTGTCTGTGAGTGTTTTTCTGTGAGTGTGTCTGTGAGAGTGTCTGTGAGAGTATGTGTGAGAGTGTGTGTGAGAGTGTGTGTGAGATTTTCTGTGTGTGAGTCTGACTGTGTATGAGTGTGTGTTAGTGAGTGTTCATGCATAAGAGTGCATGCGTGAGAGAGTATGTCTGTGAGTGAGTGTCTGTGAGGGAGTGCATGAGAGAGTGTGTGTCTGTGTGTGTGTGTGTGTGTAAGAGTGTGTGTGAGAATGTGTGCGAGAGTGTATGTTTGAGTGAGTGTGAGTGTGTCTGTGTGTGAGTGTTTGTGAGAGAGTGTGTGAGAGTGTGTGTGTGTGTGTAAGAGTGTGTGTGCGAGTGTGTGTGAGAGTATGTGTGAGAGTGCGATTGAGTGTGCATGTGTGACTGTGCATGTGTGAGTGTGTGTGAGTGTGTGTGTGAGTGTGTGTGAGTGTGAGAGTGTTTGTGTGAGTGTGTGTGAGTGTGTGTGTGTGTGAGAGAGAGTGTCTGTGAGAAAGTGTGTGTCTGTGAGAGAGTGTGTGTGAGATTGTGTGTGAGTGTGTGAGTGAGTGTGCAATTGAGTGTGCGAGTGAGTTTGAGTGCTTGAGAGAGTGTATGTCTGTGCATGTGTGTCTGTGAGTGTGTGTCTGTGAGAGAGTGTTTGTGTGAGAGATTGTGTGTGAGAGTGGGTGTGAGTGGGTGTGAGAGTTGATGTGAGAGAGTGTGTGTGCGAATGAGTGAGTGTGCATGAGTGAGTGTGCCTGCATGTGTGCCTGCGTGAGTGTGAATGCGTGAGTGTGTGTGTGTGAGAGTGTATGTCTGTAAGTGAGTGTGTGTGAGAGTGTGTGTGAGAGTGTTTGAGTGTGAGTGTGTGAGCGTGAGTGAGTGAGTGAGTGTGTGTGAGTGTGAGTGTGTGTGTGTGTTTCTTTGTGTGATTGTGCGAGTGAGTGTGCATGTGTGACTGTGCGTGTGTGAGTGTGTGTGAGTGTGTGTGTGAGTGTGTGTGAGAGAGAGTGTATGTGAGAGAGAGTGTGTGTGAGCGAGAGTGTATTTGTGAGAGTTTGTCTGTAAGTGAGTGTCTGTGAGAGAGTGTGTGTAAGTGAGTGTCTGTGAGAGAGTGTCAGTGAGAGACTGTGTGTGAGTGCGTGAGAGTGTGTGTAAGAGTGAGAGTGAGTGTGTGTTTGTGAGTGTGAGTGTGAGTGTGTGTGAGTGTGTGTTAGTGTGTTTGTGAGTGTTTGTAAGTGTGTGTGTGAGTGTGAGTGTGTGAGTGTGTGTGTGTGTGTGTTTTTGTGAGAGTGTGGGTGAGAGTTGTTGTGAGAGAGTTTGTGAGAGTGTCTGTGTGAGTTTGTGTGCGTGAGTGTGTGTTTGAGTGTGTGTGTGCGAGTGTGTGTGTGTGTGTGTGAGTGTGTGTGTGTGTGTGCGAGAGAGCGTGTGTGAGAGTATGTGTGAGAGTATGTGTGAGGGTGTGTGTAAGAGTGTTTGTGAGAGTGTGTGTGAGAGGGTGTGTGAGAGTGTGTGTGAGAGTGTGTGTGTGTGTGTGTGTGTGTAAGAGTGTGTGTGAGAGTGTGTGTGAGAGTATGTGTGAGAGTGTGTGTGAGTGTACATGTGTGACTGTGCGTGTGTGAGTGTGTGTGAGTGTGTGTGTGATTGTGGGTGAATGTGAGAGTGTGTGTGAGTGTGTGTGTGAGTGAGATTGTGTGTGTAAGACTGTGTGTGAGAGAGAGTGTGTGACTGTGAGTGTGTGAGTGTGTGTGTGAGTGTGTGTGTGTGAGTGTGAGAGTGTTTGTGAGACTGTGTGTGAGTGTGAGTGTGTGAGTGTGTGTGAGAGTGTGTGTGTGTGAGTGTGTGTGTGAGTGTGTGTGAGAGAGTGTGCGTGAGACTGTGTGTGTCTGTGGGTGTCTGAGAGAGAGTGTGTGTGAGTGTGTGAGAGTGTGTGTGCAAGTGTGAGAGTGAGAGTGTGTGTTTGTGCGAGTGTGTGTGAGTGTGTATTAGTGTGTTTGTGAGTGTGTTTAAGTGTGTGAGTGTGAGTGTGTGAGTGTGTGTGAGTGTGTGTGTATGAGTGTATGTGAGTGTTCTTGTGAGAGTGTGTTTGTGAGTGAGAGTGAGTGTGTGTTTGTGAGTGTGAGTGCGAGTGTGTGTGAGTGTGTGTTAGTGTGCTTGTGAGTGTGTGTAAGTGTGTGTGTGAGTGTGAGTGTGTGAGTGTGTGTGAGTGTGTGTGTGTTTTTGTGAGAGTGTGGGTGAGAGTTTTTGTGAGAGAGTTTTTGAGAGGGTCTGTGTGAGTTTGTGTGAGTGAGTGTGTGTTTGAGTGTGTGCATGCGAGTGTGTGTGTGAGTGTGTGTGTGTGAGTGTGTGTGTGTGAGAGAGAGCGTGTGTGAGAGTATGTGTGAGGGTGTGTGTAAGAGTGTTTGTGAGAGTGTGTGTGAGAGGGTGTGTGAGAGTGTGTGTGAGAGTGTGTGTGTGTAAGAATGTGTGTGAGAGAGAGAGTGTGAGTGTGAGTGTGTGAGTGTGTGTGTGTGAGTGTGAGTGTGAGAGTGTTTGTGAGACTGTGTGTGAATGTGTGAGTGTGAGTGTGCGAGTGTGTGTGTGAGACAGAGAGTGTGTGTGAGAGAGAGTGTGTGTGAGAGAGAGTGGTTGTCTGTGAGTGTGTGTCTGTGAGTGTGTGTCTGTGAGGGAGTGTGTGTGAGAGTGTGTGTGTGTGTGTGTGTAAGAGTGTGTGTGAGAATGTGTGTGAGAGTGTCTGAGTGTGTGTGAGTGTGTCTGTGTGTGAGTGTTTGTGAGAGAGTGTATGAGAGTGTGTGTGTGTGTAAGAGTGTGTGTGAGAGTGTGTGTGAGAGTATGTGTGAGAGTGTGTGTGAGTGTGCATGTGTGACTGTGCGTGTGTGAGTGTGTGTGAGTGTGTGTGTGATTGTGGGTGAATGTGAGAGTGTGTGTGTGAGTGTGTGTGAGTGTGTGTGTGAGTGAGAGTGTGTGTGTAAGACTGTGTGTGAGAGAGAGTGTGTGACTGTGAGTGTGTGAGAGTGTGTGTGTGTGTGAGTGTGATAGTGTTTGTGAGACTGTGTGAGTGTGAGTGTGTGAGTGTGTGTGTGAGAGTGTGTGTGTGAGTGTGTGTGAGTGTGTGTGTGAGTGTGTGTGAGAGAGAGTGTGCGTGAGACAGTGTGTGTCTATGTGTGTCTGAGAGAGAGTGTGTGTGAGTGTGTGAGAGTGTGTGTGCGAGTGTGAGAGTGAGAGTGTGTGTTTGTGCGTGTGTGTGCGAGTGTGTGTGAGTGTGTGTTAGTGTGTGTGTGTATGAGTGTATGTGAGTGTTCTTGTGAGAGTGTGTGTGAGAGTTTTTGTGAGAGAGTTTGTGAGAGTGTGTGAGAGAGAGTGTCTGTGTGGGTTTGTGTGAGTGAGTGTGTGTTTATGAGTGTGTGTGAGTGTGTGTGTGTGTGAGAGAGAGTGTGTGCGAGAGTGTCTGTGAGATTATGTGTGAGAGTGTATGTAAGAGTGTTTGGGAGAGTTTGTGTGAGAGGGTGTGTGAGAGTGTGTGTGAGAGTGCGTGTGAGAGTGTGTGTGAGAGTATGTGTGAGAGTGTGAGTGAGTGTGCATGTGTGACTGTGCGTGTGTGAGTGTGTGTGTGAGTGTGTGTGAGAGAGAGTGTATGTGAGAGAGAGTTTGTGTGAGCGAGAGTGTGTCTGTGAGAGTGGGTCTGTAAGTGAGTGTCTCTGAGAGAGTGTGTGTAAGTGAGTGTCTGTGAGAGAGTGTCTGTGAGAGAGCGTGTGTGAGTGTCTGTGACAGTGTGTGTGCGTGTGAGAGAGTGAATATGTGTGTGTGTGTGAGAGTGTCTGTGTGAGTTTGTGTGAGTGAGTGTGTGTTTATGAGAGTGTGTGTGTGAGTGTGTGTGTGAGTGTGTGTGTGTGAGTGAGTGTGTGAGAGAGAGAGTGTGTGTGAGAGTGTCTGTGACAGTACGTGTGAGAGTGTGTGTGTAAGACTGTGTGAGAGAGAGTGTGTGAGTATGTGTATGAGTGTGTGTGTGTGAGTGTGAGAGTGTTTGTGAGACTGTGTGAGTGTGAGAGTGTTTGTGAGACTGTGTGTGAGTGTGTGTGTGTGATTGTGTGAGTGTGTGTGTGAGAGAGTGTTTGTGAGTGTGTGTGAGCGTGTGTGTGAGAGAGAGAGAGTGTGTGAGAGAGAGTGGTTGTCTGTGAGTGTTTTTCTGTGAGTGTGTCTGTGAGAGTGTCTGTGAGAGTATGTGTGAGAGTGTGTGTGAGAGTGTGTGTGAGATTTTCTGTGTGTGAGTCTGACTGTGTATGAGTGTGTGTTAGTGAGTGTTCATGCATAAGAGTGCATGCGTGAGAGAGTATGTCTGTGAGTGAGTGTCTGTGAGGGAGTGCATGAGAGAGTGTGTGTCTGTGTGTGTGTGTGTGTAAGAGTGTGTGTGAGAATGTGTGCGAGAGTGTATGTTTGAGTGAGTGTGAGTGTGTCTGTGTGTGAGTGTTTGTGAGAGAGTGTGTGAGAGTGTGTGTGTGTGTGTAAGAGTGTGTGTGCGAGTGTGTGTGAGAGTATGTGTGAGAGTGTGATTGAGTGTGCATGTGTGACTGTGCATGTGTGAGTGTGTGTGAGTGTGTGTGTGAGTGTGTGTGAGTGTGAGAGTGTTTGTGTGAGTGTGTGTGAGTGTGTGTGTGTGTGAGAGAGAGTGTCTGTGAGAAAGTGTGTGTCTGTGAGAGAGTGTGTGTGAGATTGTGTGTGAGTGTGTGAGTGAGTGTGCAATTGAGTGTGCGAGTGAGTTTGAGTGCTTGAGAGAGTGTATGTCTGTGCATGTGTGTCTGTGAGTGTGTGTCTGTGAGAGAGTGTTTGTGTGAGAGATTGTGTGTGAGAGTGGGTGTGAGTGGGTGTGAGAGTTGATGTGAGAGAGTGTGTGTGCGAATGAGTGAGTGTGCATGAGTGAGTGTGCCTGCATGTGTGCCTGTGTGAGTGTGAATGCGTGAGTGTGTGTGTGTGAGAGTGTATGTCTGTAAGTGAGTGTGTGTGAGAGTGTGTGTGAGAGTGTTTGAGTGTGAGTGTGTGAGCGTGAGTGAGTGAGTGAGTGTGTGTGAGTGTGAGTGTGTGTGTGTGTTTCTTTGTGTGATTGTGCGAGTGAGTGTGCATGTGTGACTGTGCGTGTGTGAGTGTGTGTGAGTGTGTGTGTGAGTGTGTGTGAGAGAGAGTGTATGTGAGAGAGAGTGTGTGTGAGCGAGAGTGTATTTGTGAGAGTTTGTCTGTAAGTGAGTGTCTGTGAGAGAGTGTGTGTAAGTGAGTGTCTGTGAGAGAGTGTCAGTGAGAGACTGTGTGTGAGTGCGTGAGAGTGTGTGTAAGAGTGAGAGTGAGTGTGTGTTTGTGAGTGTGAGTGTGAGTGTGTGTGAGTGTGTGTTAGTGTGTTTGTGAGTGTTTGTAAGTGTGTGTGTGAGTGTGAGTGTGTGAGTGTGTGTGTGTGTGTGTTTTTGTGAGAGTGTGGGTGAGAGTTGTTGTGAGAGAGTTTGTGAGAGTGTCTGTGTGAGTTTGTGTGCGTGAGTGTGTGTTTGAGTGTGTGTGTGCGAGTGTGTGTGTGTGTGTGTGAGTGTGTGTGTGTGTGTGCGAGAGAGCGTGTGTGAGAGTATGTGTGAGAGTATGTGTGAGGGTGTGTGTAAGAGTGTTTGTGAGAGTGTGTGTGAGAGGGTGTGTGAGAGTGTGTGTGAGAGTGTGTGTGTGTGTGTGTGTGTGTAAGAGTGTGTGTGAGAGTGTGTGTGAGAGTATGTGTGAGAGTGTGTGTGAGTGTACATGTGTGACTGTGCGTGTGTGAGTGTGTGTGAGTGTGTGTGTGATTGTGGGTGAATGTGAGAGTGTGTGTGAGTGTGTGTGTGAGTGAGATTGTGTGTGTAAGACTGTGTGTGAGAGAGAGTGTGTGACTGTGAGTGTGTGAGTGTGTGTGTGAGTGTGTGTGTGTGAGTGTGAGAGTGTTTGTGAGACTGTGTGTGAGTGTGAGTGTGTGAGTGTGTGTGAGAGTGTGTGTGTGTGAGTGTGTGTGTGAGTGTGTGTGAGAGAGTGTGCGTGAGACTGTGTGTGTCTGTGGGTGTCTGAGAGAGAGTGTGTGTGAGTGTGTGAGAGTGTGTGTGCAAGTGTGAGAGTGAGAGTGTGTGTTTGTGCGAGTGTGTGTGAGTGTGTATTAGTGTGTTTGTGAGTGTGTTTAAGTGTGTGAGTGTGAGTGTGTGAGTGTGTGTGAGTGTGTGTGTATGAGTGTATGTGAGTGTTCTTGTGAGAGTGTGTTTGTGAGTGAGAGTGAGTGTGTGTTTGTGAGTGTGAGTGCGAGTGTGTGTGAGTGTGTGTTAGTGTGCTTGTGAGTGTGTGTAAGTGTGTGTGTGAGTGTGAGTGTGTGAGTGTGTGTGAGTGTGTGTGTGTTTTTGTGAGAGTGTGGGTGAGAGTTTTTGTGAGAGAGTTTTTGAGAGGGTCTGTGTGAGTTTGTGTGAGTGAGTGTGTGTTTGAGTGTGTGCATGCGAGTGTGTGTGTGAGTGTGTGTGTGTGAGTGTGTGTGTGTGAGAGAGAGCGTGTGTGAGAGTATGTGTGAGGGTGTGTGTAAGAGTGTTTGTGAGAGTGTGTGTGAGAGGGTGTGTGAGAGTGTGTGTGAGAGTGTGTGTGTGTAAGAATGTGTGTGAGAGAGAGAGTGTGAGTGTGAGTGTGTGAGTGTGTGTGTGTGAGTGTGAGTGTGAGAGTGTTTGTGAGACTGTGTGTGAATGTGTGAGTGTGAGTGTGCGAGTGTGTGTGTGAGACAGAGAGTGTGTGTGAGAGAGAGTGTGTGTGAGAGAGAGTGGTTGTCTGTGAGTGTGTGTCTGTGAGTGTGTGTCTGTGAGGGAGTGTGTGTGAGAGTGTGTGTGTGTGTGTGTGTAAGAGTGTGTGTGAGAATGTGTGTGAGAGTGTCTGAGTGTGTGTGAGTGTGTCTGTGTGTGAGTGTTTGTGAGAGAGTGTATGAGAGTGTGTGTGTGTGTAAGAGTGTGTGTGAGAGTGTGTGTGAGAGTATGTGTGAGAGTGTGTGTGAGTGTGCATGTGTGACTGTGCGTGTGTGAGTGTGTGTGAGTGTGTGTGTGATTGTGGGTGAATGTGAGAGTGTGTGTGTGAGTGTGTGTGAGTGTGTGTGTGAGTGAGAGTGTGTGTGTAAGACTGTGTGTGAGAGAGAGTGTGTGACTGTGAGTGTGTGAGAGTGTGTGTGTGTGTGAGTGTGATAGTGTTTGTGAGACTGTGTGAGTGTGAGTGTGTGAGTGTGTGTGTGAGAGTGTGTGTGTGAGTGTGTGTGAGTGTGTGTGTGAGTGTGTGTGAGAGAGAGTGTGCGTGAGACAGTGTGTGTCTATGTGTGTCTGAGAGAGAGTGTGTGTGAGTGTGTGAGAGTGTGTGTGCGAGTGTGAGAGTGAGAGTGTGTGTTTGTGCGTGTGTGTGCGAGTGTGTGTGAGTGTGTGTTAGTGTGTGTGTGTATGAGTGTATGTGAGTGTTCTTGTGAGAGTGTGTGTGAGAGTTTTTGTGAGAGAGTTTGTGAGAGTGTGTGAGAGAGAGTGTCTGTGTGGGTTTGTGTGAGTGAGTGTGTGTTTATGAGTGTGTGTGAGTGTGTGTGTGTGTGAGAGAGAGTGTGTGCGAGAGTGTCTGTGAGATTATGTGTGAGAGTGTATGTAAGAGTGTTTGGGAGAGTTTGTGTGAGAGGGTGTGTGAGAGTGTGTGTGAGAGTGCGTGTGAGAGTGTGTGTGAGAGTATGTGTGAGAGTGTGAGTGAGTGTGCATGTGTGACTGTGCGTGTGTGAGTGTGTGTGTGAGTGTGTGTGAGAGAGAGTGTATGTGAGAGAGAGTTTGTGTGAGCGAGAGTGTGTCTGTGAGAGTGGGTCTGTAAGTGAGTGTCTCTGAGAGAGTGTGTGTAAGTGAGTGTCTGTGAGAGAGTGTCTGTGAGAGAGCGTGTGTGAGTGTCTGTGACAGTGTGTGTGCGTGTGAGAGAGTGAATATGTGTGTGTGTGTGAGAGTGTCTGTGTGAGTTTGTGTGAGTGAGTGTGTGTTTATGAGAGTGTGTGTGTGAGTGTGTGTGTGAGTGTGTGTGTGTGAGTGAGTGTGTGAGAGAGAGAGTGTGTGTGAGAGTGTCTGTGACAGTATGTGTGAGAGTGTGTGTGTAAGACTGTGTGAGAGAGAGTGTGTGAGTATGTGTATGAGTGTGTGTGTGTGAGTGTGAGAGTGTTTGTGAGACTGTGTGAGTGTGAGAGTGTTTGTGAGACTGTGTGTGAGTGTGTGAGAGTGATTGTGTGAGTGTGTGTGTGAGAGAGTGTTTGTGAGTGTGTGTGAGCGTGTGTGTGAGAGAGAGAGAGTGTGTGAGAGAGAGTGGTTGTCTGTGAGTGTTTTTCTGTGAGTGTGTCTGTGAGAGTGTCTGTGAGAGTATGTGTGAGAGTGTGTGTGAGAGTGTGTGTGAGATTTTCTGTGTGTGAGTCTGACTGTGTATGAGTGTGTGTTAGTGAGTGTTCATGCATAAGAGTGCATGCGTGAGAGAGTATGTCTGTGAGTGAGTGTCTGTGAGGGAGTGCATGAGAGAGTGTGTGTCTGTGTGTGTGTGTGTGTAAGAGTGTGTGTGAGAATGTGTGCGAGAGTGTATGTTTGAGTGAGTGTGAGTGTGTCTGTGTGTGAGTGTTTGTGAGAGAGTGTGTGAGAGTGTGTGTGTGTGTGTAAGAGTGTGTGTGCGAGTGTGTGTGAGAGTATGTGTGAGAGTGTGATTGAGTGTGCATGTGTGACTGTGCATGTGTGAGTGTGTGTGAGTGTGTGTGTGAGTGTGTGTGAGTGTGAGAGTGTTTGTGTGAGTGTGTGTGAGTGTGTGTGTGTGTGAGAGAGTGTGTCTGTGAGAAAGTGTGTGTCTGTGAGAGAGTGTGTGTGAGATTGTGTGTGAGTGTGTGAGTGAGTGTGCAATTGAGTGTGCGAGTGAGTTTGAGTGCTTGAGAGAGTGTATGTCTGTGCATGTGTGTCTGTGAGTGTGTGTCTGTGAGAGAGTGTTTGTGTGAGAGATTGTGTGTGAGAGTGGGTGTGAGTGGGTGTGAGAGTTGATGTGAGAGAGTGTGTGTGCGAATGAGTGAGTGTGCATGAGTGAGTGTGCCTGCATGTGTGCCTGCGTGAGTGTGAATGCGTGAGTGTGTGTGTGTGAGAGTGTATGTCTGTAAGTGAGTGTGTGTGAGAGTGTGTGTGAGAGTGTTTGAGTGTGAGTGTGTGAGCGTGAGTGAGTGAGTGAGTGTGTGTGAGTGTGAGTGTGTGTGTGTGTTTCTTTGTGTGATTGTGCGAGTGAGTGTGCATGTGTGACTGTGCGTGTGTGAGTGTGTGTGAGTGTGTGTGTGAGTGTGTGTGAGAGAGAGTGTATGTGAGAGAGAGTGTGTGTGAGCGAGAGTGTATTTGTGAGAGTTTGTCTGTAAGTGAGTGTCTGTGAGAGAGTGTGTGTAAGTGAGTGTCTGTGAGAGAGTGTCAGTGAGAGACTGTGTGTGAGTGCGTGAGAGTGTGTGTAAGAGTGAGAGTGAGTGTGTGTTTGTGAGTGTGAGTGTGAGTGTGTGTGAGTGTGTGTTAGTGTGTTTGTGAGTGTTTGTAAGTGTGTGTGTGAGTGTGAGTGTGTGAGTGTGTGTGTGTGTGTGTTTTTGTGAGAGTGTGGGTGAGAGTTGTTGTGAGAGAGTTTGTGAGAGTGTCTGTGTGAGTTTGTGTGCGTGAGTGTGTGTTTGAGTGTGTGTGTGCGAGTGTGTGTGTGTGTGTGAGTGTGTGTGTGTGTGTGCGAGAGAGCGTGTGTGAGAGTATGTGTGAGAGTATGTGTGAGGGTGTGTGTAAGAGTGTTTGTGAGAGTGTGTGTGAGAGTATGTGTGAGAGTGTGTGTGAGTGTACATGTGTGACTGTGCGTGTGTGAGTGTGTGTGAGTGTGTGTGTGATTGTGGGTGAATGTGAGAGTGTGTGTGAGTGTGTGTGTGAGTGAGATTGTGTGTGTAAGACTGTGTGTGAGAGAGAGTGTGTGACTGTGAGTGTGTGAGTGTGTGTGTGAGTGTGTGTGTGTGAGTGTGAGAGTGTTTGTGAGACTGTGTGTGAGTGTGAGTGTGTGAGTGTGTGTGAGAGTGTGTGTGTGTGAGTGTGTGTGTGAGTGTGTGTGAGAGAGTGTGCGTGAGACTGTGTGTGTCTGTGGGTGTCTGAGAGAGAGTGTGTGTGAGTGTGTGAGAGTGTGTGTGCAAGTGTGAGAGTGAGAGTGTGTGTTTGTGCGAGTGTGTGTGAGTGTGTATTAGTGTGTTTGTGAGTGTGTTTAAGTGTGTGAGTGTGAGTGTGTGAGTGTGTGTGAGTGTGTGTGTATGAGTGTATGTGAGTGTTCTTGTGAGAGTGTGTTTGTGAGTGAGAGTGAGTGTGTGTTTGTGAGTGTGAGTGCGAGTGTGTGTGAGTGTGTGTTAGTGTGCTTGTGAGTGTGTGTAAGTGTGTGTGTGAGTGTGAGTGTGTGAGTGTGTGTGAGTGTGTGTGTGTTTTTGTGAGAGTGTGGGTGAGAGTTTTTGTGAGAGAGTTTTTGAGAGGGTCTGTGTGAGTTTGTGTGAGTGAGTGTGTGTTTGAGTGTGTGCATGCGAGTGTGTGTGTGAGTGTGTGTGTGTGAGTGTGTGTGTGTGAGAGAGAGCGTGTGTGAGAGTATGTGTGAGGGTGTGTGTAAGAGTGTTTGTGAGAGTGTGTGTGAGAGGGTGTGTGAGAGTGTGTGTGAGAGTGTGTGTGTGTAAGAATGTGTGTGAGAGAGAGAGTGTGAGTGTGAGTGTGTGAGTGTGTGTGTGTGAGTGTGAGTGTGAGAGTGTTTGTGAGACTGTGTGTGAATGTGTGAGTGTGAGTGTGCGAGTGTGTGTGTGAGACAGAGAGTGTGTGTGAGAGAGAGTGTGTGTGAGAGAGAGTGGTTGTCTGTGAGTGTGTGTCTGTGAGTGTGTGTCTGTGAGGGAGTGTGTGTGAGAGTGTGTGTGTGTGTGTGTGTAAGAGTGTGTGTGAGAATGTGTGTGAGAGTGTCTGAGTGTGTGTGAGTGTGTCTGTGTGTGAGTGTTTGTGAGAGAGTGTATGAGAGTGTGTGTGTGTGTAAGAGTGTGTGTGAGAGTGTGTGTGAGAGTATGTGTGAGAGTGTGTGTGAGTGTGCATGTGTGACTGTGCGTGTGTGAGTGTGTGTGAGTGTGTGTGTGATTGTGGGTGAATGTGAGAGTGTGTGTGTGAGTGTGTGTGAGTGTGTGTGTGAGTGAGAGTGTGTGTGTAAGACTGTGTGTGAGAGAGAGTGTGTGACTGTGAGTGTGTGAGAGTGTGTGTGTGTGTGAGTGTGATAGTGTTTGTGAGACTGTGTGAGTGTGAGTGTGTGAGTGTGTGTGTGAGAGTGTGTGTGTGAGTGTGTGTGAGTGTGTGTGTGAGTGTGTGTGAGAGAGAGTGTGCGTGAGACAGTGTGTGTCTATGTGTGTCTGAGAGAGAGTGTGTGTGAGTGTGTGAGAGTGTGTGTGCGAGTGTGAGAGTGAGAGTGTGTGTTTGTGCGTGTGTGTGCGAGTGTGTGTGAGTGTGTGTTAGTGTGTGTGTGTATGAGTGTATGTGAGTGTTCTTGTGAGAGTGTGTGTGAGAGTTTTTGTGAGAGAGTTTGTGAGAGTGTGTGAGAGAGAGTGTCTGTGTGGGTTTGTGTGAGTGAGTGTGTGTTTATGAGTGTGTGTGAGTGTGTGTGCGTGTGAGAGAGTGAATATGTGTGTTTGAGCGTGTGAGTCAGAGTGTGTGTGTGTGTGTGTGAGAGAGTGTCTGTGTGAGTTTGTGTGAGTGAGTGTGTGTTTATGAGAGTGTGTGTGTGAGTGTGTGTGTGAGTGTGTGTGTGTGAGTGTGTGTGTGTGAGAGAGAGAGTGTGTGTGAGAGTGTCTGTGACAGTATGTGTGAGAGTGTGTGTGTAAGACTGTGTGAGAGAGAGTGTGTGAGTATGTGTATGAGTGTGTGTGTGTGAGTGTGAGAGTGTTTGTGAGACTGTGTGAGTGTGAGAGTGTTTGTGAGACTGTGTGTGAGTGTGTGAGTGTGATTGTGTGAGTGTGTGTGTGAGAGAGTGTTTGTGAGTGTGTGTGAGCGTGTGTGTGAGAGAGAGAGAGTGTGTGAGAGAGAGTGGTTGTCTGTGAGTGTTTGTCTGTGAGTGTGTCTGTGAGAGTGTCTGTGAGAGTATGTGTGAGAGTTTGTGAGAGAGTGTGTGTGAGATTTTCTGTGTGTGAGTCTGACTGTGTATGAGTGTGTGTTAGTGAGTGTTCATGCATAAGTGTGCATGCGTGAGAGAGTGTGTCTGTGAGTGAGTGTCTCTGAGGGAGTGCGTGAGAGAGTGTGTGTCTGTGTGTGTGTGTGTGTGTGTAAGAGTGTGTGTGAGAATGTGTGCAAGAGTGTATGTTTGAGTGAGTGTGAGTGTGTCTGTGTGTGTGTTTGTGAGAGAGTGTGTGAGAGTGTGTGTGTGTGTGTGTAAGAGTGTGTGTGCGAGTGTGTGTGAGAGTATGTGTGAGAGTGTGATTGAGTGTGCATGTGTGACTGTGCATGTGTGAGTGTGTGTGAGTGTGAGAGTGTGTGTGTGAGTGTGTGTGTGTGTGTGAGAGAGTGTCTGTGAGAGAGTGTGTGTCTGTGAGAGAGTGTGTGTGAGATTGTGTGTGAGTGTGTGAGTGAGTGTGCAATTGAGTGTGCGAGTGAGTTTGAGTGCTTGAGAGAGTGTATGTCTGTGCATGTGTGTCTGTGAGTGTGTGTCTGTGAGAGAGTGTTTGTGTGAGAGATTGTGTGTGAGAGTGGGTGTGAGTGGGTGTGAGAGTTGATGTGAGAGAGTGTGTGTGCGAGTGAGTGAGTGTGCATGAGTGAGTGTGCCTGCGTGTGTGCCTGCGTGAGTGTGAATGCGTGAGTGTGTGTGTGAGAGAGTGAATGTCTGTAAGTGAGTGTGTGTGAGAGTGTGTGTGAGAGTGTTTGAGTGTGAGTGTGTGAGCGTGAGTGAGTGAGTGTGTGTGAGTGTGAGTGTGTGTGTGTGTTTCTTTGTGTGATTGTGCGAGTGAGTGTGCATGTGTGACTGTGCGTGTGTGAGTGTGTATGAGTGTGTGTGTGAGTGTGTGTGAGAGAGAGTGTATGTGAGAGAGAGAGTGTGTGTGAGCGAGAGTGTATTTGTGAGAGTTTGTCTGTAAGTGAGTGTCTGTGAGAGAGTGTGTGTAAGTGAGTGTCTGTGAGAGAGTGTCTGTGAGAGAGTGTGTGTGAGTGCGTGAGAGTGTGTGTAAGAGTGAGAGTGAGTGTGTGTTTGTGAGTGTGAGTGCGAGTGTGTGTGAGTGTGTGTTAGTGTGTTTGTGAGTGTTTGTAAGTGTGTGTGTGAGTGTGAGTGTGTGAGTGTGTGTGTGTGTGTGTTTTTGTGAGAGTGTGGGTGAGTTTTTGTGAGAGAGTTTGTGAGAGTGTCTGTGTGAGTTTGTGTGCGTGAGTGTGTGTTTGAGTGTGTGTGAGAGTGTGTGTGTGTGTGTGAGTTAGTGTGTGTGTGCGAGAGAGCGTGTGTGAGAGTATGTGTGAGGGTGTGTGTAAGAGTGTTTGTGAGAGTGTGTGTGTGTGTGTGTGTAAGAGTGTGTGTGAGAATGTGTGTGAGAGTGTCTGTTTGAGTGTGTGTGAGTGTGTCTGTGTGTGAGTGTTTGTGAGAGAGTGTGTGAGAGTGTGTGTGTGTAAGAGTGTGTGTGAGAGTGTGTGTGAGAGTATGTGTGAGAGTGTGTGTGAGTGTGCATGTGTGACTGTGCGTGTGTGAGTGTGTGTGAGTGTGTGTGTGATTGTGGGTGAATGTGAGAGTGTGTGTGTGAGTGTGTGTGAGTGTGTGTGTGAGTGAGAGTGTGTGTGTAAGACTGTGTGTGAAAGAGAGTGTGTGTCTGTGAGTGTGTGAGAGTGTGTGTGTGTGAGTGTGAGAGTGTTTGTGAGACTGTGTGAGTGTGAGTGTGTGAGTGTGTGTGAGAGTGTGTGTGTGAGTGTGTGTGAGTGTGTGTGTGAGTGTGTGTGAGAGAGAGTGTGCGTGAGACAGTGTGTGTCTATGTGTGTCTGAGAGAAAGTGTGTGTGAGTGTGTGAGAGTGTGTGTGCGAGTGTGAGAGTGAGAGTGTGTGTTTGTGCGTGTGTGTGTGAGTGAGTGTGAGTGTGTGTTAGTGTGTTTGTGAGTGTGTGTAAGTGAGTGAGTGTGTGAGTGTGAGTGTGTGAGTGTGTGTGAGTGTGTGTGTATGAGTGTATGTGAGTGTTCTTGTGAGAGTGTGTGTGAGAGTTTTTGTGAGAGAGTTTGTGAGAGTGTGTGAGAGAGAGTGTCTGTGTGGGTTTGTGTGAGTGAGTGTGTGTTTATGAGTGTGTGTGAGTGTGTGTGTGTGAGAGAGACTGTGTGTGAGAGTGTCTGTGAGAGTATGTGTGAGAGTGTGTGTAAGAGTGTTTGGGAGAGTTTGTGTGAGAGGGTGTGTGAGAGTGTGTGTGAGAGTGTGTGTGTAAGACTGTGTGTGAGAGAGAGTGTGTGACTGTGAGTGTGTGAGTGTGATTGTGTGAGTGTGTGTGTGAGAGAGAGAGTGTGTGTGAGAGAGAGTGTGTGTGAGAGATAGTGGTTGTCTGTGAGTGTGTGTCTGTGAGTGTGTCTATGAGAGTATCTGTGAGAGTATGTGTGAGAGTGTGCGTGAGAGTGTGTGTGAGAGTGTGTGTGAGAGTTTCTGTGTGTGAATGTTTGTGAGAGAGTGTGTGAGAGTGTGTGTGTGTGAGTGTGTAAGAGTGTGGGTGAGAGAGTGTGTGAGAGTATGTGTGAGAGTGTCTGTGAGTGTGCATGTGTGACTGTGCGTGTGTGAGTGTGTGTGAGTGTGTGTGTGATTGTGGGTGAATGTGAGAGTGTGTGTGTGAGTGTGTGTGAGTGGGTGTGTGAGTGAGAGTGTGTGTGTAAGACTGTGTGTGAGAGAGAGTGTGTGACTGTGAGTGTGTGAGTGTGTGTGTGAGAGTGTGAGAGTGTTTGTGAGATTGTGTGTGAGTGTGTGAGTGTGTGTGTGTGAGTGTGAGAGTGTTTGTGAGACTGTGTGTGAGTGTGTGAGTGTGAGAGTGTGAGTGTGTGTGTGAGACAGAGAGTGTGTGTGAGAGAGAGTGTGTGACTGTGAGTGTGTGAGTGTGAGAGTGTTTTTGAGACTGTGTGTGAGTGTGAGTGTGTGTGTGAGAGTGTGTGTGTGAGTGTGTGTGTGAGTGTGTGTGAGAGAGTGTGCGTGAGACAGTGTGTGTCTGTGTGTGTCTGAGAGAGAGTGTGTGTGAGTGTGTGAGAGTGTGTGTGCGAGTGTGAGAGTGAGTGTGTGTGTTTGTGCGTGTGTGTGCGAGTGTGTGTGAGTGTGTGTTAGTGTGTTTGTGAGTATGTGTAAGTGTGTGAGTGTGAGTGTGTGAGTGTGTGTGAGTGTGTGTGTGCATGAGTGTACGTGAGTGTTCTTGTGAGAGTGTGTGTGCGAGTGTGTGTTTGTGAGTGTGAGTGCGAGTGTGTGTGAGTTTGTGTTAGTGTGTTTGTGAGTGTGTGTAAGTGTGTGTGAGTGTGAGTGTGTGAGTGTGTGTGAGTGTGTGAGTGTGAGTGTGTGTTTGTTTTTGTGAGCGTGTGGGTGAGAGTTTTTGTGAGAGAGTTTGTGAGAGGGTCTGTGTGAGTTTGTGTGAATGAGTGTGTGTTTGAGTGTGTGCGTGCGAGTGTCTGTGTGATTGTGTGTGTGTGAGTGTGTGTGTGTGAGAGAGAGAGAGCGTGTGTGAGAGTATGTGTGAGGGTGTGTGTAAGAGTGTTTGTGAGAGTGTGTGTGAGAGGGTGTGCGAGAGTGTGTGTGTGTAAAACTGTGTGTGAGAAAGAGAGTGTGAGTGTGAGTGTGTGAGTGTGTGTGTGTGAGAGTGTGAGTGTGAGAGTGTTTGTGAGACTGTGTGTGAATGTGTGAGTGTGAGTGTGTGAGTGTGTGTGTGAGACAGAGAGTGTGTGTGAGAGAGAGTGTGTGTGAGAGAGAGTGGCTGTCTGTGAGTGCGTGTCTGTGAGTGTGTCTATGAGAGTATCTGTGAGAGTATGTGTGAGCTTGTGTGTGAGAGTGTGTGTGAGAGTTTCTGTGTGTGAGTGTTTGTGAGAGAGTGTGTGAGAGTGTGTGTGTGTGTGTGTGTAAGAGTGTGGGTGAGAGAGTGTGTGAGAGTATGTGTGAGAGTGTCTGTGAGTGTGCATGTGTGACTGTGCGTGTGTGAGTGTGTGTGAGTGTGTGTGTGATTGTGGGTGAATGTGAGAGTGTGTGTGTGAGTGTGTGTGAGTGGGTGTGTGAGTGAGAGTGTGTGTGTAAGACTGTGTGTGAGAGAGAGTGTGTGACTGTGAGTGTGTGAGTGTGTGTGTGAGAGTGTGAGAGTGTTTGTGAGATTGTGTGTGAGTGTGTGAGTGTGTGTGTGTGAGTGTGAGTGTGAGAGTGTTTGTGAGACTGTGTGTGAGTGTGTGAGTGTGAGAGTGTGAGTGTGTGTGTGAGACAGAGAGTGTGTGTGAGAGAGAGTGTGTGACTGTGAGTGTGTGAGTGTGAGTGTGTGTGTAAGACTGTGTGAGAGAGAGTGTGTGACTGTGAGTGTGTGAGTGTGTGTGTGAGTGTGAGAGTGTTTGTGAGACTGTGTGTGAGTGTGAGTGTGTGAGTGTGAGAGTGTTTGTGAGACTGTGTGTGAGTGTGAGTGTGTGAGTGTGTGTGTGAGTGTGTGTGAGAGAGTGTGCGTGAGACAGTGTGTGTCTGTGTGTGTCTGAGAGAAAGTGTGTATGAGTGTGTGAGTGTGTGTTCGAGTGTGAGAGTGAGAGTGCGTGTTTGTGCATGTGTGTGCGAGTGTGTGTGAGTGTGTGTTAGTGTGTTTGTGAGTGTGTGTAAGTGTGTGAGTTGTCTGTGAGTGTGTGTCTGTGAGTGTGACTATGAGAGTATCTGTGAGAGTATGTGTGAAAGTGTGCGTGAGAGTGTGTGTGAGTTTCTGTGTGTGAGTCTGACTGTGTATGAGTGTGTGTGTGTCTTCATGCATAAGTGTGCATGCGTGAGAGAGTATGCGTGAGAGATTGTGTGTCTGTGAGTGTGTGTCTGTGTGGGAGTGTGTGTGAGAGTGTGTGTGTGTGTGTGTGTAAGAGTGTGGGTGAGAATGTGTGTGAGAGTGTCTGTTTGAGTGTGTGTGAGTGTGTCTGTGTGTGAGTGTTTGTGAGAGAGTGTGTGAGAGTGTGTGTGTGTGTGTGTGTGATTG
Source organism: Carcharodon carcharias (assembly GCF_017639515.1). NCBI lineage: Eukaryota > Metazoa > Chordata > Chondrichthyes > Lamniformes > Lamnidae > Carcharodon > Carcharodon carcharias. The sequence continues at coordinate 3,961,638 of NC_054488.1, read as the reverse complement.
TGGGTGAAAGTGAGAGTGTGTGTGTGAGTGTGTGTGTGAGTGAGAGTGTGTGTGTAAGACTGTGTGTGAGAGAGAGTGTGTGACTGTGAGTGTGTGTGTGTGTGTGAGTGTGAGAGTGTTTGTGAGACTGTGTGTGAGTGTGAGTGTGTGTGTGAGAGTGTGTGTGTGAGTGTGTGTGAGAGAGTGTGCGTGAGACAGTGTGTGTCTGTGTGTGTCTGAGAGAGAGTGTGTGTGAGTGTGTGAGAGTGTGTTTGCGAGTGTGAGAGTGTGTGTTTGTGCGTGTGTGTGTGAGTGTGTGTGAGTGTGTGTTAGTGTGTTTGTGAGTGTGTGTAAGTGTGTGAGTGTGAGTGTGTGAGTGTGTGTGAGTGTGTGTGTATGAGTGTATGTGAGTGTTCTTGTGAGAGTGTGTGTGCGAGTGAGAGTGAGTGTGTGTTTGTGAGTGTGAGTGAGAGTGTGTGTCAGTGTGTGTTAGTGTGCTTGTGAGTGTGTGTAAGTGTGTGTGTGAGTGTGAGTGTGTGATTGTGTGTGAGTGTGTGTGTGTGTTTTTGTGAGAGTGTGGGTGAGAGTTTTTGTGAGAGAGTTTTTGAGAGTGTCTGTGTGAGTTTGTGTGAGTGAGTGTGTGTTTGAGTGTGTGCATGCGAGTGTGTGTGTGAGTGTGTGTGTGTGAGTGTTTGTGTGTGTGAGAGAGAGCGTGTGTGAGAGTATGTGTGAGGGTGTGTGTAAGAGTGTTTGTGAGAGTGTGTGTGAGAGGGTGTGTGAGAGTGTGTGTGAGAGTGTGTGTTTGTAAGACTGTGTGTGTGAGAGAGAGTGTGAGTGTGAGTGTGTGAGTGTGTGTGTGTGAGTGTGAGTGTGAGAGTGTTTGTGAGACTGTGTGTGAATGGGTGAGTGTGAGTGTGCGAGTGTGTGTGTGAGACAGAGAGTGTGCGTGAGAGAGAGTGTGTGTGAGAGAGAGAGGTTGTCTGTGAGTGTGTGTCTGTGAGTGTGTCTATGAGAGTATCTGTGAGAGTATGTGTGAGAGTGTTCGTGAGAGTGTGTGTGAGAGTTTCTGTGTGTGAGTCTGACTGTGTATGAGTGTGTGTGTGAGTGTTCATGCATAAGTGTGCATGCGTGAGAGAGTATGCGTGAGAGATTGTGTGTCTGTGAGTGTGTGTCTGTGCGGGTGTGTGTGTGTGTGTGTGTGTAAGAGTGTGGGTGAGAATGTGTGTGAGAGTGTCTGTTTGAGTGTGTGTGAGTGTGTCTGTGTGTGAGTGTTTGTGAGAGAGTGTGTGAGAGTGTGTGTGTGTGTGTGTGTGTAAGAGTGTGTGTGAGAGTGTGTGTGAGTGTGCATGTGTGACTGTGCGTGTGTGAGTGTGTGTGAGTGTGTGTGTGATTGTGGGTGAATGTGAGAGTGTGTGTGTGAGTGTGTGTGTGAGTGAGAGTGTGTGTGTAAGACTGTGTGTTAGAGAGAGTGTGTGACTATGAGTGTGTGTGTGTGTGTGAGAGTGTGAGAGTGTTTGTGAGACTGTGTGTGAGTGTGAGTGTGTGAGTGTGTGTGTGAGAGTGTGTGTGTGAGTGTGTGTGAGTGTGTGTGTGAGTGTTCATGCATAAGTGTGCATGCGTGAGAGAGTGTGCATGAGAGAGTGTGTGTCTGTGAGTGTGTGTCTGTGAGGGAATGTGTGTGAGAGTGTGTGTGTGTGTGTGTAAGAGTGTGTGTCAGAATGTGTGTGAGAGTGTCTGTTTGAGTGTGTGTGAGTGTGTCTGTGTGTGAGTGTTTGTGAGAGAGTGTGTGAGAGTGTGTGTGTGTGTGTAAGAGTGTGTGTGAGAGTGTGTGTGAGAGTATGTGTGAGAGTGTTTGTGAGTGTGCATGTGTGACCGAGCGTGTGTGAGTGTGTGTGAGTGTGTGTGTGATTGTGGGTGAATGTGAGAGTGTGTGTGTGAGTGTGTGTGAGTGTGTGTGTGTGAGAGTGTGTGTGTAAGACTGTGTGTGAGAGAGAGTGTGTGACTGTGAGTGTGTGAGTGTGTGTGTGAGTGTGAGAGTGTTTGTGAGACTGTGTGTGAGTGTGAGTGTGTGAGTGTGTGTGTGAGTGTGAGAGTGTTTGTGAGACTGTGTGTGAGTGTGAGTGTGTGAGTGTGTGTGTGAGTGTGTGTGAGAGAGTGTGCGTGAGACAGTGTGTGTCTGTGTGTGTCTGAGAGACAGTGTGTATGAGTGTGTGAGTGTGTGTTCGAGTGTGAGAGTGAGAGTGCGTGTTTGTGCATGTGTGTGCGAGTGTGTGTGAGTGTGTGTTAGTGTGTTTGTGAGTGTGTGTAAGTGTGTGAGTTGTCTGTGAGTGTGTGTCTGTGAGTGTGACTATGAGAGTATCTGTGAGAGTATGTGTGAAAGTGTGCGTGAGAGTGTGTGTGAGTTTCTGTGTGTGAGTCTGACTGTGTATGAGTGTGTGTGTGAGTCTTCATGCATAAGTGTGCATGCGTGAGAGAGTATGCGTGAGAGATTGTGTGTCTGTGAGTGTGTGTCTGTGCGGGAGTGTGTGTGAGAGTGTGTGTGTGTGTGTGTGTAAGAGTGTGTGTAAGAATGTGTGTGAGAGTGTCTGTTTGAGTGTGTGTGAGTGTGTCTGTGTGTGAGTGTTTGTGAGAGAGTTTGTGAGATTGTGTGTGTGTGTGTGTGTGTGTAAGAGTGTGTGTGAGAGTGTGTGTGAGAGTATGTGTGAGACTGTGTGTGAGTGTGCATGTGTGACTGTGCGTATGTGAGTGTGTGTGAGTGTGTGTGTGATTGTGGGTGAATGTGAGAGAGTGTGTGTGAGTGTGTGTGAGTGTGTGTGTGAGTGAGAGTGTGTGTGTAAGACTGTGTGAGAGAGAGTGTGTGACTGTGAGTGTGTGAGTGTGAGAGTGTTTGTGAGACTGTGTGTGAGTGTGAGTGTGTGTGTGAGAGTGTGTGTGTGAGTGTGTGTGAGTGTGTGTGTGAGTGTGTGTGAGAGAGTGTGCGTGAGACAGTGTGTGTCTGTGTGTGTCTGAGAGAGAGTGTGTGTGAGTGTGTGAGAGTGTGTGTGCGAGTGTGAGAGTGAGTGTGTGTGTTTGTGCGTGTGTGTGCGAGTGTGTGTGAGTGTGTGTTAGTGTGTTTGTGAGTGTGTGTAAGTGTGTGAGTGTGAGTGTGTGAGTGTGTGTGAGTGTGTGTGTGTATGAGTGTATGTGAGTGTTCTTGTGAGAGTGTGTGTGCGAGTGCGAGTGTGTGTTTGTGAGTGCGAGTGCGAGTGTGTGCGAGTTTGTGTTAGTGTGTTTGTGAGTGTGTGTAAGTGTGTGTGAGTGTGAGTGTGTGAGTGTGTGTGAGTGTGTGAGTGTGAGTGTGTGTTTGTTTTTGTGAGCGTGTGGGTGAGAGTTTTTGTGAGAGAGTTTGTGAGAGGGTCTGTGTGAGTTTGTGTGAGTGAGTGTGTGTTTGAGTGTGTGCGTGCGAGTGTCTGTGTGATTGTGTGTGTGTGAGTGTGTGTGTGTGAGAGAGAGAGAGCGTGTGTGAGAGTATGTGTGAGGGTGTGTGTAAGAGTGTTTGTGAGAGTGTGTGTGAGAGGGTGTGCGAGAGTGTGTGTGTGTAAAACTGTGTGTGAGAGAGAGAGTGTGAGTGTGAGTGTGTGAGTGTGTGTGTGTGAGAGTGTGAGTGTGAGAGTGTTTGTGAGACTGTGTGTGAATGTGTGAGTGTGAGTGTGTGAGTGTGTGTGTGAGACAGAGAGTGTGTGTGAGAGAGAGTGTGTGTGAGAGAGAGTGGCTGTCTGTGAGTGCGTGTCTGTGAGTGTGTCTATGAGAGTATCTGTGAGAGTATGTGTGAGCTTGTGTGTGAGAGTGTGTGTGAGAGTTTCTGTGTGTGAGTGTTTGTGAGAGAGTGTGTGAGAGTGTGTGTGTGTGTGTGTGTAAGAGTGTGGGTGAGAGAGTGTGTGAGAGTATGTGTGAGAGTGTCTGTGAGTGTGCATGTGTGACTGTGCGTGTGTGAGTGTGTGTGAGTGTGTGTGTGATTGTGGGTGAATGTGAGAGTGTGTGTGTGAGTGTGTGTGAGTGGGTGTGTGAGTGAGAGTGTGTGTGTAAGACTGTGTGTGAGAGAGAGTGTGTGACTGTGAGTGTGTGAGTGTGTGTGTGAGAGTGTGAGAGTGTGAGATTGTGTGTGAGTGTGTGAGTGTGTGTGTGTGAGTGTGAGTGTGAGAGTGTTTGTGAGACTGTGTGTGAGTGTGTGAGTGTGAGAATGTGAGTGTGTGTGTGAGACAGAGAGTGTGTGTGAGAGAGAGTGTGTGACTGTGAGTGTGTGAGTGTGAGTGTGTGTGTAAGACTGTGTGTGAGAGAGAGTGTGTGACTGTGAGTGTGTGAGTGTGTGTGTGAGTGTGAGAGTGTTTGTGAGACTGTGTGTGAGTGTGAGTGTGTGAGTGTGTGTGTGCGAGTGTGTGTGAGTGTGTGTTAGTGTGTTTGTGAGTGTGTGTAAGTGTGTGAGTTGTCTGTGAGTGTGTGTCTGTGAGTGTGACTATGAGAGTATCTGTGAGAGTATGTGTGAAAGTGTGCGTGAGAGTGTGTGTGAGTTTCTGTGTGTGAGTCTGACTGTGTATGAGTGTGTGTGTGAGTCTTCATGCATAAGTGTGCATGCGTGAGAGAGTATGCGTGAGAGATTGTGTGTCTGTGAGTGTGTGTCTGTGTGGGAGTGTGTGTGAGAGTGTGTGTGTGTGTGTGTGTGTAAGAGTGCGGGTGAGAATGTGTGTGAGAGTGTCTGTTTGAGTGTGTGTGAGTGTGTCTGTGTGTGAGTGTTTGTGAGAGAGTGTGTGAGAGTGTGTGTGTGTGTGTGTATGAGTGTGTGTGAGAGTGTGTGTGAGAGTATGTGTGAGAGTGTGTGTGAGTGTGCATGTGTGACTGTGCGTGTGTGAGTGTGTGTGAGTGTGTGTGTGATTGTGGGTGAATGTGAGAGTGTGTGTGTGAGTGTGTGTGTGAGTGAGAGTGTTTGTGTAAGACTGTGTGTGAGAGAGAGTGTGTGACTGTGAGTGTGTGTGTGTGTGTGAGTGTGAGAGTGTTTGTGAGACTGTGTGTGAGTGTGAGTGTGTGAGTGTGTGTGTGAGAGTGTGTGTGTGAGTGTGTGTGAGAGAGTGTGCGTGAGACAGTGTGTGTCTGTGTGTGTCTGAGAGAGAGTGTGTGTGAGTGTGTGAGAGTGTGTGAGAGTGTGTTTGCGAGTGTGAGAGTGTGTGTTTGTGCGTGTGTGTGTGAGTGTGTGTGAGTGTGTGTTAGTGTGTTTGTGAGTGTGTGTAAGTGTGTGAGTGTGAGTGTGTGAGTGTGTGTGAGTGTGTGTGTATGAGTGTATGTGAGTGTTCTTGTGAGAGTGTGTGTGCGAGTGAGAGTGAGTGTGTGTTTGTGAGTGTGAGTGAGAGTGTGTGTGAGTGTGTGTTAGTGTGCTTGTGACTGTGTGTAAGTGTGTGTGTGAGTGTGAGTGTGTGATTGTGTGAGTGTGTGTGTGTGTTTTTGTGAGAGTGTGGGTGAGAGTTTTTGTGAGAGAGTTTTTGAGAGTGTCTGTGTGAGTTTGTGTGAGTGAGTGTGTGTTTGAGTGTGTGCATGCGAGTGTGTGTGTGAGTGTGTGTGTGTGAGTGTTTGTGTGTGTGAGAGAGAGCGTGTGTGAGAGTATGTGTGAGGGTGTGTGTAAGAGTGTTTGTGAGAGTGTGTGTGAGAGGGTGTGTGAGAGTGTGTGTGAGAGTGTGTGTTTGTAAGACTGTGTGTGAGAGAGAGAGTGTGAGTGTGAGTGTGTGAGTGTGTGTGTGTGAGTGTGAGTGTGAGAGTGTTTGTGAGACTGTGTGTGAATGGGTGAGTGTGAGTGTGCGAGTGTGTGTGTGAGACAGAGAGTGTGCGTGAGAGAGAGTGTGTGTGAGAGAGAGAGGTTGTCTGTGAGTGTGTGTCTGTGAGTGTGTCTATGAGAGTATCTGTGAGAGTATGTGTGAGAGTGTTCGTGAGAGTGTGTGTGAGAGTTTCTGTGTGTGAGTCTGACTGTGTATGAGTGTGTGTGTGAGTGTTCATGCATAAGTGTGCATGCGTGAGAGTGTGTCTGTGAGTGAGTGTCTTTGAGGGAGTGCGTGAGAGAGTGTGTGTCTGTGAGTGTGTGTCTGTGCGGGTGTGTGTGTGTGTGTGTGTGTAAGAGTGTGGGTGAGAATGTGTGTGAGAGTGTCTGTTTGAGTGTGTGTGAGTGTGTCTGTGTGTGAGTGTTTGTGAGAGAGTGTGTGAGAGTGTGTGTGTGTGTGTGTAAGAGTGTGTGTGAGAGTGTGTGTGAGTGTGCATGTGTGACTGTGCGTGTGTGAGTGTGTGTGAGTGTGTGTGTGATTGTGGGTGAATGTGAGAGTGTGTGTGTGAGTGTGTGTGTGAGTGAGAGTGTGTGTGTAAGACTGTGTGTGAGAGAGAGTGTGTGACTGTGAGTGTGTGTGTGTGTGTGAGAGTGTGAGAGTGTTTGTGAGACTGTGTGTGAGTGTGAGTGTGTGAGTGTGTGTGTGAGTGTGTGTGTGTGAGTGTGTGTGAGTGTGTGTGTGAGTGTTCATGCATAAGTGTGCATGCGTGAGAGAGTGTGCATGAGAGAGTGTGTGTCTGTGATTGTGTGTCTGTGAGGGAATGTGTGTGAGAGTGTGTGTGTGTGTGTGTGTAAGAGTGTGTGTGAGAATGTGTGTGAGAGTGTCTGTTTGAGTGTGTGTGAGTGTGTCTGTGTGTGAGTGTTTGTGAGTGTGTGTGTGAGAGTGTGTGTGTGTAATAGTGTGTGCGAGAGTGTGTGTGAGAGTATGTGTGAGAGTGTTTGTGAGTGTGCATGTGTGACTGTGCGTGTGTGAGTGTGTGTGAGTGTGTGTGTGATTGTGGGTGAATGTGAGAGTGTGTGTGTGAGTGTGTGTGAGTGTGTGTGTGTGAGAGTGTGTGTGTAAGACTGTGTGTGAGAGAGAGTGTGTGACTGTGAGTGTGTGAGTGTGTGTGTGAGTGTGAGAGTGTTTGTGAGACTGTGTGTGAGTGTGAGTGTGTGAGTGTGTGTGTGAGAGTGTGTGTGTGAGTGAGTGTGAGTGTGTGTGTGAGTGTGTGTGAGAGAGTGTGCGTGAGACAGTGTGTGTCTGTGTGTGTCTGAGAGAGAGTGTGTATGAGTGTGTGAGTGTGTGTTCGAGTGTGAGAGTGAGAGTGCGTGTTTGTGCATGTGTGTGCGAGTGTGTGTGAGTGTGTGTTTGTGTGTTTGTGAGTGTGTGTAAGTGTGTGAGTTGTCTGTGAGTGTGTGTCTGTGAGTGTGACTATGAGAGTATCTGTGAGAGTATGTGTGAAAGTGTGCGTGAGAGTGTGTGTGAGTTTCTGTGTGTGAGTCTGACTGTGTATGAGTGTGTGTGTGAGTCTTCATGCATAAGTGTGCATGCGTGAGAGAGTATGCGTGAGAGATTGTCTGTCTGTGAGTGTGTGTCTGTGCGGGAGTGTGTGTGAGAGTGTGTGTGTGTGTGTGTAAGAGTGTGGGTGAGAATGTGTGTGAGAGTGTCTGTTTGAGTGTGTGTGAGTGTGTCTGTGTGTGAGTGTTTGTGACAGAGTGTGTGAGAGTGTGTGTGTGTGTGTAAGAGTGTGTGTGAGAGTGTGTGTGAGAGTATGTGTGAGAGTGTGTGTGAGTGTGCATGTGTGACTGTGCGTGTGTGAGTGTGTGTGAGTGTGTGTGTGATTGTGGGTGAATGTGAGAGTGTGTGTGTGAGTGTGTGTGTGAGTGAGAGTGTGTGTGTAAGACTGTGTGTGAGAAAGAGTGTGTGACTGTGAGTGTGTGTGTGTGTGTGAGTGTGAGAGTGTTTGTGAGACTGTGTGTGAGTGTGAGTGTGTGAGTGTGTGTGTGAGAGTGTGTGTGTGAGTGTGTGTGAGTGTGTGTGTGAGTGTGTGTGAGAGAGTGTGCGTGAGACAGTGTGTGTCTGTGTGTGTCTGAGAGAGAGTGTGTGTGAGTGTGTGAGAGTGTGTTTGCGAGTGTGAGAGTGTGTGTTTGTGCGTGTGTGTGTGAGTGTGTGTGAGTGTGTGTTAGTGTGTTTTTGAGTGTGTGTAAGTGTGTGAGTGTGAGTGTGTGAGTGTGTGTGAGTGTGTGTGTATGAGTGTATGTGAGTGTTCTTGTGAGAGTGTGTGTGCGAGTGAGAGTGAGTGTGTGTTTGTGAGTGTGAGTGAGAGTGTGTGTGAGTGTGTGTTAGTGTGCTTGTGACTGTGTGTAGGTGTGTGTGTGAGTGTGAGTGTGTGATTGTGTGTGAGTGTGTGTGTGTGTTTTTGTGAGAGTGTGGGTGAGAGTTTTTGTGAGAGAGTTTTTGAGAGTGTCTGTGTGAGTTTGTGTGAGTGAGTGTGTGTTTGAGTGTGTGCATGCGAGTGTGTGTGTGAGTGTGTGTGTGTGAGTGTTTGTGTGTGTGAGAGAGAGCGTGTGTGAGAGTATGTGTGAGGGTGTGTGTAAGAGTGTTTGTGAGAGTGTGTGTGAGAGGGTGTGTGAGAGTGTGTGTGAGAGTGTGTGTTTGTAAGACTGTGTGTGAGAGAGAGAGTGTGAGTGTGAGTGTGTGAGTGTGTGTGTGTGAGTGTGAGTGTGAGAGTGTTTGTGAGACTGTGTGTGAATGGGTGAGTGTGAGTGTGCGAGTGTGTGTGTGAGACAGAGAGTGTGCGTGAGAGAGAGTGTGTGTGAGAGAGAGAGGTTGTCTGTGAGTGTGTGTCTGTGAGTGTGTCTATGAGAGTATCTGTGAGAGTATGTGTGAGAGTGTTCGTGAGAGTGTGTGTGAGAGTTTCTGTGTGTGAGTCTGACTGTGTATGAGTGTGTGTGTGAGTGTTCATGCATAAGTGTGCATGCGTGAGAGAGTGTGTCTGTGAGTGAGTGTCTGTGAGGGAGTGCGTGAGAGAGTGTGTGTCTGTGAGTGTGTGTCTGTGAGGGAGTGTGTGTGAGAGTGTGTGTGTGTGTGTGTGTAAGAGTGTGTGTGAGAATGATTGTGAGAGTGTCCGTTTGAGTGTGTGTGAGTGTGTCTGTGTGTGAGTGTTTGTGAGAGAGTGTGTGAGAGTGTGTGTGTGTGTGTGAGAGTGTGTGTGAGAGTATGTGTGAGATTGTGTGTGAGTGTGCATGTGTGACTGTACGTGTGTGAGTGTGTGTGAGTGTGTGTGTGATTGTGGGTGAATGTGAGAGTGTGTGTGTGAGTGTGTGTGAGTGTGTGTGTGAGTGAGAGTGTGTGTGTAAGACTGTGTGTGAGAGAGAGTGTGTGACTGTGAGTGTGTGAGTGTGTGTGTGAGACTGTGAGAGTGTTTGTTAGACTGTGTGAGTGTGAGTGTGTGAGTGTGTGTGTGAGAGTGTGTGAGAGAGAGTGTGCGTGAGACTTTGTGTGTCTGTGTGTGTCTGAGAGAGAGTGTGTGAGAGTGTGTGTGCGACTGTGAGAGTGAGAGTGTGTGTTTCTGCGTGTGAGTGCGAGTGTGTGTGAGTGTGTGTTAGTGTGTTTGTGAGTGTGTGTAAGTGTGTGAGTGTGTGAGTGTGTGTGAGTGTGTGTGTTTATGAGTGTATGTGAGTGTTCCTGTGAGAGTGTGTGTGAGTGTTTTTGTGAGAGAGTTTGTGAGAGTGTGTGAGAGAGAGTGTCTGTGTGGGTTTGTGTGAGTGAGTGTGTGTTTATGAGTGTGTGTGAGTGTGTGTGTGAGAGAGAATGTGTGTGAGAGTGTCTGTGAGAGTATGTGTGAGAGTGTGTGTAAGAGTGTTTGGGAGAGTGTGTGTGAGAGTGTGTGTAAGACAGTGTGTGAGAGAGAGTGTGTGACTGTGAGTGTGTGAGTGTGATTGTGTGAGTGTGTGTGTGTGAGTGTGAGTGTGAGAGTGTTTGTGAGACTGTGTGTGAATGTGTGAGTGTGAGTGTGCGAGTGTGTGTGTGAGACAGTGAGTGTGTGTGAGAGAGAGTGTGTGTGAGAGAGAGTGGTTGTCTGTGAGTGTGTGTCTGTGAGTGTGTCTATGAGAGTATCTGTGAGAGTATTTGTGAGAGTGTGCGTGAGAGTGTGTGTGAGAGTTTCTGTGTGTGAGTCTGACTGTGTATGAGTGTGTGTGTGAGTGTTCATGCATAAGTGTGCATGCGTGAGAGAGTATGCGTGAGAGAGTGTGTGTCTGTGAGTGTGTGTCTGTGAGGGAGTGTGTGTGAGAGAGTGTGTGTGTGTGTGTAAGAGTGTGTGTGAGAATGTGTGTGAGAGTGTCTGTTTGATTGTGTGTGAGTGTGTCTGTGTGTGAGTGTTTGTGAGAGAGTGTGTGAGAGTGTGTGTGTGTGTAAGAGTGTGTGTGAGAGTGTGTGTGAGAGTATGTGTGAGAGTTTGTGTGAGTGTGCATGTGTGACTGTGCGTGTGTGAGTGTGTGTGTGATTGTGGGTGAATGTGAGAGTGTGTGTGTGAGTGTGTGTGAGTGTGTGTGTGAGTGAGAGTGTGTGTGTTAGACTGTGTGTGAGAGAGAGTGTGTGACTGTGAGTGTGTGAGTGTGTGTGTGAGAGTGTGAGAGTGTTTGTGAGAGTATGTGTGAGAGTGTGTGTAAGAGTGTTTGGGAGAGTGTGTGTGAGAGTGTGTCTGTAAGACAGTGTGTGAGAGAGAGTGTGTGACTGTGAGTGTGAGTGTAATTATGTGAGTGTGTGTGTGAGAGAGAGAGTGTGTGTGAGAGAGAGTGTGTGTGAGAGAGAGTGGTTGTCTGTGAGCGTGTGTCTGTGAATGTGTCTGTGAGAGTGTCTGTGAGAGTATGTGTGACAGTGTGTGTGAGACTGTGTGTGAGAGTATGTGTGAGAGTTTCTGTGTGTGAGTCTGAGTGTGTATGAGTGTGTGTGAGTGAGTGTTCATGCGTAAGTGTTCATGCATGAGAGAGTGTGTGTCAGTGAGTGTGCGTCTGTGAGGGATTGCGTGAGAGACTGTGTCTGTGAGTGTGTGTCTGTGAGGGAGTGTGTGTGAGATTGTGTGTGAGAGGGTGTGTGCGTTTGTGTAAGAGTGTGTGTGAGAGTGTCTGTTTGAGTGTGTGTGTGTGCCCGTGTGTGAGTGTGTGCGAGAGAGTGTGTGAAAGTGTGTGAAAGTGTATGTGCGTGTGTAAGAGTTTTCGTGAGAATGTGTGCCAGTGTGTGAGTAAGTGTGCATGTACGAGTGTGCTTGTGTGTGTGTGTGTGAGAGTGTGCGTGAGACTGTATGTGAGAGTCTCTGTCTGAGTGTGTGTGAGTGTGTCTTTGTGTGAGTGTTTGTGAGAGAGAGTGTGTGTGAGAGAATGTGTGTCTGTGAGTGTGTGTCTGTGAGAGAGTGTGTGTGAGAGTGTGTGTGAGAGTGTGTGTGAGAGTATGTGTGAGATTGTGAGTGAGTGTGCATGTGTGACTGTGCATGTGCGAGTGTGTGTGTGTGTGAGTGTATGTGAGTGTGAGAGTGTGTGTGTGACTGTGTGTGAGTGTGTGTGTGAGTGTGTGTGAGAGAGAGTGTCTGTGAGAGAGTGTGTGTCTGTGAGAGAGTGTGTGTGAGAGTGTTTGGGTGTGAGGGTGCGTGAGTGTGCATGCATGAGGGTGCATGCGTGAGTGTGCGAGTGAGCGAGTGTGAGTGTGTGTGTGTGAGTGTGAGTGTGTGTGAGAGAGAACGTATGTGAGAGAGCGTGTGTGTGAGAGAGACTGTTTGTGAGTGAGAGTGTGTGTCTGTGATTGTTTGCCTGTGAATGTGTGTCTGTGAGTGTGGGAGTGAGAGTGTGTGTATGATTGTGTGTGAGTGTGTGAGTGAGTGTGCGTGCCTGAGTGTGCATGCGTGAGTTTGCGTGCTTGAGAGTGTGTGTTTCTGTGAGTGTGTGTCTGTGAGGAAGTGTGTGTGAGAGTGTGTGTGAGAATGTGTGTGTGTGTGTAAGAGTGTGTGTGAGAGTGTATGTGAGAGTGTGAGTGAGTGTGCATGTGTGAGTGTGCGTGTGTTTGTGGGTGAGTGTGTGTGAGTGTGAGAGTGTGTGTGAGAGTATTTGTGTGTGTAAGTGTGTGTGAGAGTGTGTGTGAGAGTGTGAGTGAGTGTGCATGTGTGAGTGTGCGTGTGTTTCTGTGTGAGTGTGTGTGAGCGTGAGAGTGTGTGTGAGAGTTTCTGTTTGAGTGTGTGTGAGTATGGCTGTTTGTGAGTGTGTGTGAGAGAGAGTGTGCGTGAGAGGGTGTGTGTCTGTGAGTGTGTGTCTGTGAGAGAGTGTGTGTGTGTATATGAGAGAGTGTGTGTGAGACTGTGTGTGAGAGTGAGTGTCTGTGAGAGAGTGTCTGTGAGAGAGTGTGTGTGAGTGAGTGAGAGTGTGAGTGTGTGTGAGAGAGAATGTGTGTGAGAGAGCGTGTGAGTGAGAGAGACTGTGTGGGACTGAGAGTGTGTGTGTGAGTGTGCGAGTGAGTGTGCATGCCTGAGTGTGCATGCGTGAGTTTGCGTGCTTGAGAGAGTGTGTTTCTGTGAGAGTGTGTCTGTGAGGAATTGTGTGTGAGAGTGTGTGAGAGATTGTGTGTGAGAGGGTGTGAGTGTGTGTGTGAGATTGTGTGTGAGAGTGTGTGGGTGTGTAATTGTGTGTGTGAGAGTGTGTGTGAGAGTATGTGTGAGAGTGTGAGTGAGTGTGCATGTGTGACTGTGCGTGTGTGAGTGTGTGTGAGTGTGTGTGTGAGTGTGTGTGAGAGAGAGTGTATGTGAGAGAGAGTTTGTGTGAGCGAGAGTGTGTCTTTGAGAGTGTGTCTGTAAGTGAGTGTCTCTGAGAGAGTGTGTGTAAGTGATTGTCTGTGAGAGAGTGTGTGTGAGTGTGTGAGAGTGTGTGTGCGTGTGAGAGAGTGAATATGTGTGTTTGAGCGTGTGAGTACGAGTGTGTGTGTGTGTGTGAGTGTGTGAGTTTGTGTGAGTGAGTGTGTGTTTATGAGAGTGTGTGTGTGAGTGTGTGTGTGTGAGTGTGTGTGTGTGAGTGTGTGTGTGTGAGAAAGAGAGTGTGTGTGAGAGTGTCTGTGACAGTATGTGTGAGAGTGTGTGTGTAAGACTGTGTGAGAGAGAGTGTGTGAGCATGTGTGTGAGTGTGTGAGTGTGAGAGTGTTTGTGAGACTGTGTGTGAGTGTGAGAGTGTTTGTGAGACTGTGTGTGAGTGTGTGAGTGTGATTGTGTGAGTGTGTGTGTGAGAGAGTGTTTGTGAGTGTGTGTGAGCGTGTGTGTGTGAGAGAGAGAGAGTGTGTGAGAGAGGGTGGTTGTCTGTGAGTGTCTGTTAGTGTGTCTGTGAGAGTGCCTGTGAGAATATGTGTGAGAGTGTGTGTGAGAGTGTGTGTGAGATTTTCTGTTTGTGTGAGTGAGTGTGTGTTTATGAGTGTGTGTGAGTGTGTGTGTGAGAGAGAATGTGTGTGAGAGTGTCTGTGAGAGTATGTGTGAGAGTGTGTGTAAGAGTGTTTGGGAGAGTGTGTGTGAGAGTGTGTGTAAGACAGTGTGTGAGAGAGAGTGTGTGACTGTGAGTGTGTGAGTGTGATTGTGTGAGTGTGTGTGTGTGAGTGTGAGTGTGAAAGTGCTTGTGAGTGTGTGTGTGAGTGTGAGTGAGAGTGTGTGTGTGTGTGTGTGTGAGAGTGAGTGTGTGTGAGAGAGGGTGTGTGTGAGAGAGAGTGGTTGTCTGTGAGTGTGTGTCTGTGAGTGTGTCTATGAGAGTATCTGTGAGAGTATTTGTGAGAGTGTGCGTGAGAGTGTGTGTGAGAGTTTCTGTGTGTGAGTCTGACTGTGTATGAGTGTGTGTGTGAGTGTTCATGCATAAGTGTGCATGCGTGAGAGAGTATGCGTGAGAGAGTGTGTGTCTGTGAGTGTGTGTCTGTGAGGGAGTGTGTGTGAGAGAGTGTGTGTGTGTGTGTAAGAGTGTGTGTGAGAATGTGTGTGAGAGTGTCTGTTTGATTGTGTGTGAGTGTGTCTGTGTGTGAGTGTTTGTGAGAGAGTGTGTGAGAGTGTGTGTGTGTGTAAGAGTGTGTGTGAGAGTGTGTGTGAGAGTATGTGTGAGAGTTTGTGTGAGTGTGCATGTGTGACTGTGCGTGTGTGAGTGTGTGTGTGATTGTGGGTGAATGTGAGAGTGTGTGTGTGAGTGTGTGTGAGTGTGTGTGTGAGTGAGAGTGTGTGTGTTAGACTGTGTGTGAGAGAGAGTGTGTGACTGTGAGTGTGTGAGTGTGTGTGTGAGAGTGTGAGAGTGTTTGTGAGAGTATGTGTGAGAGTGTGTGTAAGAGTGTTTGGGAGAGTGTGTGTGAGAGTGTGTCTGTAAGACAGTGTGTGAGAGAGAGTGTGTGACTGTGAGTGTGAGTGTAATTATGTGAGTGTGTGTGTGAGAGAGAGAGTGTGTGTGAGAGAGAGTGTGTGTGAGAGAGAGTGGTTGTCTGTGAGCGTGTGTCTGTGAATGTGTCTGTGAGAGTGTCTGTGAGAGTATGTGTGACAGTGTGTGTGAGACTGTGTGTGAGAGTATGTGTGAGAGTTTCTGTGTGTGAGTCTGAGTGTGTATGAGTGTGTGTGAGTGAGTGTTCATGCGTAAGTGTTCATGCATGAGAGAGTGTGTGTCAGTGAGTGTGCGTCTGTGAGGGATTGCGTGAGAGACTGTGTGTCTGTGAGTGTGTGTCTGTGAGGGAGTGTGTGTGAGATTGTGTGTGAGAGGGTGTGTGCGTTTGTGTAAGAGTGTGTGTGAGAGTGTCTGTTTGAGTGTGTGTGTGTGCCCGTGTGTGAGTGTGTGCGAGAGAGTGTGTGAAAGTGTGTGAAAGTGTATGTGCGTGTGTAAGAGTTTTCGTGAGAATGTGTGCCAGTGTGTGAGTAAGTGTGCATGTACGAGTGTGCTTGTGTGTGTGTGTGTGAGAGTGTGCGTGAGACTGTATGTGAGAGTCTCTGTTTGAGTGTGTGTGAGTGTGTCTTTGTGTGAGTGTTTGTGAGAGAGAATGTGTGTGAGAGAATGTGTGTCTGTGAGTGTGTGTCTGTGAGAGAGTGTGTGTGAGAGTGTGTGTGAGAGTGTGTGTGAGAGTATGTGTGAGATTGTGAGTGAGTGTGCATGTGTGACTGTGCATGTGCGAGTGTGTGTGTGTGTGTGAGTGTATGTGAGTGTGAGAGTGTGTGTGTGACTGTGTGTGAGTGTGTGTGTGAGTGTGTGTGAGAGAGAGTGTCTGTGAGAGAGTGTGTGTCTGTGAGAGAGTGTGTGTGAGAGTGTTTGGGTGTGAGGGTGCGTGAGTGTGCATGCATGAGGGTGCATGCGTGAGTGTGCGAGTGAGCGAGTGTGAGTGTGTGTGTGTGAGTGTGAGTGTGTGTGAGAGAGAACGTATGTGAGAGAGCGTGTGTGTGAGAGAGACTGTTTGTGAGTGAGAGTGTGTGTCTGTGATTGTTTGCCTGTGAATGTGTGTCTGTGAGTGTGGGAGTGAGAGTGTGTGTATGATTGTGTGTGAGTGTGTGAGTGAGTGTGCGTGCCTGAGTGTGCATGCGTGAGTTTGCGTGCTTGAGAGTGTGTGTTTCTGTGAGTGTGTGTCTGTGAGGAAGTGTGTGTGAGAGTGTGTGTGAGAATGTGTGTGTGTGTGTAAGAGTGTGTGTGAGAGTGTATGTGAGAGTGTGAGTGAGTGTGCATGTGTGAGTGTGCGTGTGTTTGTGGGTGAGTGTGTGTGAGTGTGAGAGTGTGTGTGAGAGTATTTGTGTGTGTAAGTGTGTGTGAGAGTGTGTGTGAGAGTGTGAGTGAGTGTGCATGTGTGAGTGTGCGTGTGTTTCTGTGTGAGTGTGTGTGAGCGTGAGAGTGTGTGTGAGAGTTTCTGTTTGAGTGTGTGTGAGTATGGCTGTTTGTGAGTGTGTGTGAGAGAGAGTGTGCGTGAGAGGGTGTGTGTCTGTGAGTGTGTGTCTGTGAGAGAGTGTGTGTGTGTATATGAGAGAGTGTGTGTGAGACTGTGTGTGAGAGTGAGTGTCTGTGAGAGAGTGTCTGTGAGAGAGTGTGTGTGAGTGAGTGAGAGTGTGAGTGTGTGTGAGAGAGAATGTGTGTGAGAGAGCGTGTGAGTGAGAGAGACTGTGTGGGACTGAGAGTGTGTGTGTGAGTGTGCGAGTGAGTGTGCATGCCTGAGTGTGCATGCGTGAGTTTGCGTGCTTGAGAGAGTGTGTTTCTGTGAGAGTGTGTCTGTGAGGAATTGTGTGTGAGAGTGTGTGAGAGATTGTGTGTGAGAGGGTGTGAGTGTGTGTGTGAGATTGTGTGTGAGAGTGTGTGGGTGTGTAATTGTGTGTGTGAGAGTGTGTGTGAGAGTATGTGTGAGAGTGTGAGTGAGTGTGCATGTGTGACTGTGCGTGTGTGAGTGTGTGTGAGTGTGTGTGTGAGTGTGTGTGAGAGAGAGTGTATGTGAGAGAGAGTTTGTGTGAGCGAGAGTGTGTCTTTGAGAGTGTGTCTGTAAGTGAGTGTCTCTGAGAGAGTGTGTGTAAGTGATTGTCTGTGAGAGAGTGTGTGTGAGTGTGTGAGAGTGTGTGTGCGTGTGAGAGAGTGAATATGTGTGTTTGAGCGTGTGAGTACGAGTGTGTGTGTGTGTGTGAGTGTGTGAGTTTGTGTGAGTGAGTGTGTGTTTATGAGAGTGTGTGTGTGAGTGTGTGTGTGTGAGTGTGTGTGTGTGAGTGTGTGTGTGTGAGAAAGAGAGTGTGTGTGAGAGTGTCTGTGACAGTATGTGTGAGAGTGTGTGTGTAAGACTGTGTGAGAGAGAGTGTGTGAGTATGTGTGTGAGTGTGTGAGTGTGAGAGTGTTTGTGAGACTGTGTGTGAGTGTGAGAGTGTTTGTGAGACTGTGTGTGAGTGTGTGAGTGTGATTGTGTGAGTGTGTGTGTGAGAGAGTGTTTGTGAGTGTGTGTGAGCATGTGTGTGTGAGAGAGAGAGAGTGTGTGAGAGAGGGTGGTTGTCTGTGAGTGTCTGTTAGTGTGTCTGTGAGAGTGCCTGTGAGAATATGTGTGAGAGTGTGTGTGAGAGTGTGTGTGAGATTTTCTGTGTGTGAGTCTGAATGTGTATGAGTGGGTGTTAGTGAGTGTTCATGCATAAGTGTGCATGCGTGAGAGAGTGTGTCTGTGGGTGAGTGTCTGTGAGGGAGTGCGTGAGAGAGTGTGTGTCTGTGTGTGTGTGTGTGTGTGTGTAAGAGTGTGTGTGAGAATGTGTGCGAGAGTGTCTGTTTGAGTGAGTGTGAGTGTGTCTGTGTGTGAGTGTTTGTGAGAGAGTGTGTGAGAGTGTGTGTGTTTGTGTAAGAGTGTGTGTGCGAGTGTGTGTGAGAGCATGTGTGAGAGTGTGACTGAGTGTGCATGTGTGACTGTGCATGTGTGAGTGTGTGTGAGTGTGTGTGTGAG